>NW_027454267.1:0-89127 GCF_040206685.1 Ascaphus truei | reverse complement strand
TACGATACCCCCCAGTATAACTGGGCACAGCTGCTATACCACACACTTATATCCTCCGGAAGATCTCTCACACAGTGATACACCACATGTACGATATCCCCCAGTATAACTGGGCACAGCTGCTATACCACACACTTATACCCTCCGGAAGATCTCTCACACAGTGATACACCACATGTACGATATCCCCCCAGTATAACTGGGCACAGCTGCTATACCACACACTTATACCTCCGGAAGATCTCTCACACAGTGATACACCACATGTACGATATCCCCCAGTATAACTGGGCACAGCTGCTATACCACACACTTATATCCTCCGGAAGATCTCTCACACAGTGATACACCACATGTACGATATCCCCCAGTATAACTGGGCACAGCTGCTATACCACACACTTATACCCTCCGGAAGATCTCTCACACAGTGATACACCACATGTACGATATCCCCCAGTATAACTGGGCACAGCTGCTATACCACACACTTATACCCTCCGGAAGATCTCTCACACAGTGATACACCACATGTACGATATCCCCCAGTATAACTGGGCACAGCTGCTATACCACACACTTATACCCTCCGGAAGATCTCTCACACAGTGATACACCACATGTACGATATCCCCCAGTATAACTGGGCACAGCTGCTATACCACACACTTATATCCTCCGGAAGATCTCTCACACAGTGATACACCACATGTACGATACCCCCCAGTATAACTGGGCACAGCTGCTATACCACACACTTATACCCTCCGGAAGATCTCTCACACAGTGATACACCACATGTACGATATCCCCCAGTATAACTGGGCACAGCTGCTATACCACACACTTATACCCTCCGGAAGATCTCTCACACAGTGATACACCACGATGTACGATACCCCCCAGTATAACTGGGCACAGCTGCTATACCACACACTTATACCCTCCGGAAGATCTCTCACTACAGTGATACACCACATGTACGATATCCCCCAGTATAACTGGGCACAGCTGCTATACCACACACTTATATCCTCCGGAAGATCTCTCACACAGTGATACACCACATGTACGATACCCCCCAGTATAACTGGGCACAGCTGCTATACCACACACTTATAACCTCCGGAAGATCTCTCATACAGTGATACACCACATGTACGATATCCCCCAGTATAACTGGGCACAGCTGCTATACCACACACTTATACCCTCCGGAAGATCTCTCACACAGTGATACACCACATGTACGATACCCCCCAGTATAACTGGGCACAGCTGCTATACCACACACTTATATCCTCCGGAAGATCTCTCACACAGTGATACACCACATGTACGATACCCCCCAGTATAACTGGGCACAGCTGCTATACCACACACTTATACCCTCCGGAAGATCTCTCACACAGTGATACACCACAGTGTACGATATCCCCCAGTATAACTGGGCACAGCTGCTATACCACACACTTATACCCTCCGGAAGATCTCTCACACAGTGATACACCACATGTACGATATCCCCCCAGTATAACTGGGCACAGCTGCTATACCACACACTTATACCCTCCGGAAGATCTCTCACACAGTGATACACCACATGTACGATACCCCTCAGTATAACTGGGCACAGCTGCTATACCACACACTTATACCCTCCGGAAGATCTCTCACACAGTGATACACCACATGTACGATATCCCCCAGTATAACTGGGCACAGCTGCTATACCACACACTTATACCCTCCGGAAGATCTCTCACACAGTGATACACCACATGTACGATATCCCCCAGTATAACTGGGCACAGCTGCTATACCACACACTTATACCCTCCGGAAGATCTCTCACACAGTGATACACCACATGTACGATACCCCCCAGTATAACTGGCACAGCTGCTATACCACACACTTATACCCTCCGGAAGATCTCTCACACAGTGATACACCACATGTACGATATCCCCCCAGTATAACTGGCACAGCTGCTATACCACACACTTATACCCTCCGGAAGATCTCTCACACAGTGATACACCACATGTACGATATCCCCCAGTATAACTGGGCACAGCTGCTATACCACACACTTATACCTCCGGAAGATCTCTCACACAGTGATACACCACATGTACGATACCCCCAGTATAACTGGGCACAGCTGCTATACCACACACTTATACCCTCCGGAAGATCTCTCACACAGTGATACACCACATGTACGATATCCCCCAGTATAACTGGGCACAGCTGCTATACCACACACTTATACCCTCCGGAAGATCTCTCACACAGTGATACACCACATGTACGATATCCCCCAGTATAACTGGGCACAGCTGCTATACCACACACTTATACCCTCCGGAAGATCTCTCACACAGTGATACACCACATGTACGATACCCCCCAGTATAACTGGGCACAGCTGCTATACCACACACTTATACCCTCCGGAAGATCTCTCACACAGTGATACACCACATGTACGATACCCCCCAGTATAACTGGCACAGCTGCTATACCACACACTTATATCCTCCGGAAGATCTCTCACACAGTGATACACCACATGTACGATATCCCCCAGTATAACTGGGCACAGCTGCTATACCACACACTTATATCCTCCGGAAGATCTCTCACACAGTGATACACCACATGTACGATATCCCCCAGTATAACTGGGCACAGCTGCTATACCACACACTTATACCCTCCGGAAGATCTCTCACACAGTGATACACCACATGTACGATATCCCCCAGTATAACTGGGCACAGCTGCTATACCACACACTTATATCCTCCGGAAGATCTCTCACACAGTGATACACCACATGTACGATACCCCGCAGTATAACTGGGCACAGCTGCTATACCACACACTTATACCCTCCGGAAGATCTCTCACACAGTGATACACCACATGTACGATACCCCCCAGTATAACTGGGCACAGCTGCTATACCACACACTTATACCCTCCGGAAGATCTCTCACACAGTGATACACCACATGTACGATACCCCCCAGTATAACTGGCACAGCTGCTATACCACACACTTATACCCTCCGGAAGATCTCTCACACAGTGATACACCACATGTACGATACCCCCCAGTATAACTGGGCACAGCTGCTATACCACACACTTATATCCTCCGGAAGATCTCTCACACAGTGATACACCACATGTACGATATCCCCCAGTATAACTGGGCACAGCTGCTATACCACACACTTATACCCTCCGGAAGATCTCTCACACAGTGATACACCACATGTACGATATCCCCCAGTATAACTGGGCACAGCTGCTATACCACACACTTATACCCTCCGGAAGATCTCTCACACAGTGATACACCACGTGTACGATATCCCCCAGTATAACTGGGCACAGCTGCTATACCACACACTTATACCCTCCGGAAGATCTCTCACACAGTGATACACCACATGTACGATACCCCCCAGTATAACTGGGCACAGCTGCTATACCACACACTTATACCCTCCGGAAGATCTCTCACACAGTGATACACCACATGTACGATACCCCCCAGTATAACTGGGCACAGCTGCTATACCACACACTTATATCCTCCGGAAGATCTCTCACACAGTGATACACCACATGTACGATATCCCCCAGTATAACTGGGCACAGCTTCTATACCACACACTTATACCCTCCGGAAGATCTCTCACACAGTGATACACCACATGTACGATACCCCCCAGTATAACTGGCACAGCTGCTATACCACAAACTTATACCCTCCGGAAGATCTCTCACACAGTGATACACCACATGTACGATATCCCCCAGTATAACTGGGCACAGCTGCTATACCACACACTTATACCCTCCGGAAGATCTCTCACACAGTGATACACCACATGTACGATACCCCCCAGTATAACTGGGCACAGCTGCTATACCACACACTTATATCCTCCGGAAGATCTCTCATACAGTGATACACCACATGTTCGATACCCCTCAGTATAACTGGGCACAGCTGCTATACCACACACTTATACCCTCCGGAAGATCTCTCACACAGTGATACACCACATGTACGATACCCCCCAGTATAACTGGGCACAGCTGCTATACCACACACTTATACCCTCCGGAAGATCTCTCACACAGTGATACACCACATGTACGATACCCCCCAGTATAACTGGGCACAGCTGCTATACCACACACTTATACCCTCCGGAAGATCTCTCATACAGTGATACACCACATGTACGATACCCCCCAGTATAACTGGGCACAGCTGCTATACCACACACTTATATCCTCCGGAAGATCTCTCACACAGTGATACACCACATGTACGATATCCCCCAGTATAACTGGGCACAGCTGCTATACCACACACTTATATCCTCCGGAAGATCTCTCATACAGTGATACACCACATGTACGATATCCCCCAGTATAACTGGGCACAGCTTCTATACCACACACTTATACCCTCCGGAAGATCTCTCACACAGTGATACACCACATGTACGATACCCCCCAGTATAACTGGCACAGCTGCTATACCACACACTTATACCCTCCGGAAGATCTCTCACACAGTGATACACCACATGTACGATATCCCCCAGTATAACTGGGCACAGCTGCTATACCACACACTTATACCCTCCGGAAGATCTCTCACACAGTGATACACCACATGTACGATACCCCCCAGTATAACTGGCACAGCTGCTATACCACAAACTTATACCCTCCGGAAGATCTCTCACACAGTGATACACCACATGTACGATACCCCCCAGTATAACTGGGCACAGCTGCTATACCACACACTTATATCCTCCGGAAGATCTCTCATACAGTGATACACCACATGTTCGATACCCCTCAGTATAACTGGGCACAGCTGCTTTACCACACACTTATACCCTCCGGAAGATCTCTCACACAGTGATACACCACATGTACGATACCCCCCAGTATAACTGGGCACAGCTGCTATACCACACACTTATACCCTCCGGAAGATCTCTCACACAGTGATACACCACATGTACGATATCCCCCAGTATAACTGGCACAGCTGCTATACCACACACTTATACCCTCCGGAAGATCTCTCACACAGTGATACACCACATGTACGATACCCCCCAGTATAACTGGGCACAGCTGCTATACCACACACTTATATCCTCCGGAAGATCTCTCACACAGTGATACACCACATGTACGATACCCCCCAGTATAACTGGGCACAGCTGCTATACCACACACTTATATCCTCCGGAAGATCTCTCATACAGTGATACACCACATGTTCGATACCCCTCAGTATAACTGGGCACAGCTGCTTTACCACACACTTATACCCTCCGGAAGATCTCTCACACAGTGATACACCACATGTACGATACCCCCCAGTATAACTGGGCACAGCTGCTATACCACACACTTATATCCTCCGGAAGATCTCTCACACAGTGATACACCACATGTACGATACCCCCCAGTATAACTGGGCACAGCTGCTATACCACACACTTATACCCTCCGGAAGATCTCTCACACAGTGATACACCACATGTACGATACCCCCCAGTATAACTGGGCACAGCTGCTATACCACACACTTATATCCTCCGGAAGATCTCTCACACAGTGATACACCACATGTACGATATCCCCCAGTATAACTGGGCACAGCTGCTATACCACACACTTATACCCTCCGGAAGATCTCTCACACAGTGATACACCACATGTACGATATCCCCCAGTATAACTGGCACAGCTGCTATACCACACACTTATACCCTCCGGAAGATCTCTCACACAGTGATACACCACATGTACGATACCCCCCAGTATAACTGGGCACAGCTGCTATACCACACACTTATATCCTCCGGAAGATCTCTCACACAGTGATACACCACATGTACGATATCTCCCAGTATAACTGGGCACAGCTGCTATACCACACACTTATACCCTCCGGAAGATCTCTCACACAGTGAAACACCACATGTACGATATCCCCCAGTATAACTGGGCACAGCTGCTATACCACACACTTATATCCTCCGGAAGATCTCTCACACAGTGATACACCACATGTACGATACCCCG
Organism: Ascaphus truei; assembly: GCF_040206685.1. Classification (NCBI taxonomy): domain Eukaryota; kingdom Metazoa; phylum Chordata; class Amphibia; order Anura; family Ascaphidae; genus Ascaphus; species Ascaphus truei. Next base: position 82,980 of record NW_027454267.1, on the reverse strand, counting down.
CAGTATAACTGGGCACAGCTGCTATACCACACACTTATACCCTCCGGAAGATCTCTCATACAGTGATACACCACATGTACGATATCCCCCAGTATAACTGGGCACAGCTGCTATACCACACACTTATATCCTCCGGAAGATCTCTCACACAGTGATACACCACATGTACGATATCCCCCAGTATAACTGGGCACAGCTGCTATACCACACACTTATATCCTCCGGAAGATCTCTCATACAGTGATACACCACATGTACGATATCCCCCAGTATAACTGGGCACAGCTGCTATACCACACACTTATATCCTCCGGAAGATCTCTCACACAGTGATACACCACATGTACGATACCCCCCAGTATAACTGGGCACAGCTGCTATACCACACACTTATACCCTCCGGAAGATCTCTCACACAGTGATACACCACATGTACGATATCCCCCAGTATAACTGGGCACAGCTGCTATACCACACACTTATATCCTCCGGAAGATCTCTCACACAGTGATACACCACATGTACGATATCCCCCAGTATAACTGGGCACAGCTGCTATACCACACACTTATACCCTCCGGAAGATCTCTCACACAGTGATACACCACATGTACGATACCCCCCAGTATAACTGGCACAGCTGCTATACCACACACTTATACCCTCCGGAAGATCTCTCACACAGTGATACACCACATGTACGATATCCCCCAGTATAACTGGGCACAGCTGCTATACCACACACTTATACCCTCCGGAAGATCTCTCACACAGTGATACACCACATGTACGATATCCCCCAGTATAACTGGGCACAGCTGCTATACCACACACTTATACCCTCCGGAAGATCTCTCACACAGTGATACACCACATGTACGATATCCCCCAGTATAACTGGGCACAGCTGCTATACCACACACTTATACCCTCCGGAAGATCTCTCACACAGTGATACACCACATGTACGATACCCCCCAGTATAACTGGGCACAGCTGCTATACCACACACTTATATCCTCCGGAAGATCTCTCACACAGTGATACACCACGTGTACGATATCCCCCAGTATAACTGGCACAGCTGCTATACCACACACTTATACCCTCCGGAAGATCTCTCACACAGTGATACACCACATGTACGATATCCCCCAGTATAACTGGGCACAGCTGCTATACCACACACTTATACCCTCCGGAAGATCTCTCACACAGTGATACACCACATGTACGATACCCCCCAGTATAACTGGGCACAGCTGCTATACCACACACTTATACCCTCCGGAAGATCTCTCACACAGTGATACACCACATGTACGATATCCCCCAGTATAACTGGGCACAGCTGCTATACCACACACTTATATCCTCCGGAAGATCTCTCACACAGTGATACACCACATGTACGATATCCCCCAGTATAACTGGGCACAGCTGCTATACCACACACTTATACCCTCCGGAAGATCTCTCATACAGTGATACACCACATGTACGATATCCCCCAGTATAACTGGGCACAGCTGCTATACCACACACTTATATCCTCCGGAAGATCTCTCACACAGTGATACACCACATGTACGATATCCCCCAGTATAACTGGGCACAGCTGCTATACCACACACTTATATCCTCCGGAAGATCTCTCATACAGTGATACACCACATGTACGATATCCCCCAGTATAACTGGGCACAGCTGCTATACCACACACTTATATCCTCCGGAAGATCTCTCACACAGTGATACACCACATGTACGATACCCCCCAGTATAACTGGGCACAGCTGCTATACCACACACTTATACCCTCCGGAAGATCTCTCACACAGTGATACACCACATGTACGATACCCCCCAGTATAACTGGCACAGCTGCTATACCACACACTTATACCCTCCGGAAGATCTCTCACACAGTGATACACCACATGTACGATATCCCCCAGTATAACTGGGCACAGCTGCTATACCACACACTTATATCCTCCGGAAGATCTCTCACACAGTGATACACCACATGTACGATATCCCCCAGTATAACTGGGCACAGCTGCTATACCACACACTTATACCCTCCGGAAGATCTCTCACACAGTGATACACCACATGTACGATACCCCCCAGTATAACTGGCACAGCTGCTATACCACACACTTATACCCTCCGGAAGATCTCTCACACAGTGATACACCACATGTACGATATCCCCCAGTATAACTGGGCACAGCTGCTATACCACACACTTATACCCTCCGGAAGATCTCTCACACAGTGATACACCACATGTACGATACCCCCCAGTATAACTGGGCACAGCTGCTATACCACACACTTATACCCTCCGGAAGATCTCTCACACAGTGATACACCACATGTACGATATCCCCCAGTATAACTGGGCACAGCTGCTATACCACACACTTATATCCTCCGGAAGATCTCTCACACAGTGATACACCACATGTACGATATCCCCCAGTATAACTGGGCACAGCTGCTATACCACACACTTATACCCTCCGGAAGATCTCTCACACAGTGATACACCACATGTACGATATCCCCCAGTATAACTGGCACAGCTGCTATACCACACACTTATACCCTCCGGAAGATCTCTCACACAGTGATACACCACGTGTACGATACCCCCCAGTATAACTGGGCACAGCTGCTATACCACACACTTATATCCTCCGGAAGATCTCTCACACAGTGATACACCACATGTACGATATCCCCCAGTATAACTGGGCACAGCTGCTATACCACACACTTATATCCTCCGGAAGATCTCTCATACAGTGATACACCACATGTACGATATCCCCCAGTATAACTGGGCACAGCTGCTATACCACACACTTATACCCTCCGGAAGATCTCTCATACAGTGATACACCACATGTACGATATCCCCCAGTATAACTGGGCACAGCTGCTATACCACACACTTATACCCTCCGGAAGATCTCTCACACAGTGATACACCACATGTACGATATCCCCCAGTATAACTGGGCACAGCTGCTATACCACACACTTATACCCTCCGGAAGATCTCTCATACAGTGATACACCACATGTACGATATCCCCCAGTATAACTGGGCACAGCTGCTATACCACACACTTATATCCTCCGGAAGATCTCTCACACAGTGATACACCACATGTACGATACCCCCCAGTATAACTGGGCACAGCTGCTATACCACACACTTATACCCTCCGGAAGATCTCTCACACAGTGATACACCACATGTACGATATCCCCCAGTATAACTGGGCACAGCTGCTATACCACACACTTATACCCTCCGGAAGATCTCTCACACAGTGATACACCACATGTACGATACCCCGCAGTATAACTGGGCACAGCTGCTATACCAAACACTTACCCCCTACGGAAGATCTCTCATACAGTGATACACCACATGTACGATATCCCCCAGTATAACTGGGCACAGCTGCTATACCACACACTTATACCCTCCGGAAGATCTCTCATACAGTGATACACCACATGTACGATATCCCTCAGTATAACTGGGCACAGCTGCTATACCACACACTTATATCCTCCGGAAGATCTCTCACACAGTGATACACCACATGTACGATATCCCCCAGTATAACTGGGCACAGCTGCTATACCACACACTTATACCCTCCGGAAGATCTCTCACACAGTGATACACCACGTGTACGATATCCCCCAGTATAACTGGGCACAGCTGCTATACCACACACTTATACCATCCGGAAGATCTCTCACACAGTGATACACCACATGTACGATATCCCCCAGTATAACTGGCACAGCTGCTATACCACACACTTATACCCTCCGGAAGATCTCTCACACAGTGATACACCACATGTACGATACCCCCCAGTATAACTGGGCACAGCTGCTATACCACACACTTATACCCTCCGGAAGATCTCTCACACAGTGATACACCACATGTACGATATCACCCAGTATAACTGGGCACAGCTGCTATACCACACACTTATACCCTCCGGAAGATCTCTCACACAGTGATACACCACGTGTACGATATCCCCCAGTATAACTGGGCACAGCTGCTATACCACACACTTATACCCTCCGGAAGATCTCTCACACAGTGATACACCACATGTACGATATCCCCCAGTATAACTGGGCACAGCTGCTATACCACACACTTATACCCTCCGGAAGATCTCTCACACAGTGATACACCACATGTACGATACCCCCCAGTATAACTGGCACAGCTGCTATACCACACACTTATACCCTCCGGAAGATCTCTCACACAGTGATACACCACATGTACGATATCCCCCAGTATAACTGGCACAGCTGCTATACCACACACTTATACCCTCCGGAAGATCTCTCACACAGTGATACACCACATGTACGATACCCCCCAGTATAACTGGCACAGCTGCTATACCACACACTTATATCCTCCGGAAGATCTCTCACACAGTGATACACCACATGTACGATACCCCGCAGTATAACTGGGCACAGCTGCTATACCACACACTTATACCCTCCGGAAGATCTCTCACACAGTGATACACCACATGTACGATACCCCCCAGTATAACTGGGCACAGCTGCTATACCACACACTTATACCCTCCGGAAGATCTCTCACACAGTGATACACCACATGTACGATATCCCCCAGTATAACTGGGCACAGCTGCTATACCACACACTTATACCCTCCGGAAGATCTCTCACACAGTGATACACCACATGTACGATATCCCCCAGTATAACTGGGCACAGCTGCTATACCACACACTTATATCCTCCGGAAGATCTCTCACACAGTGATACACCACATGTACGATACCCCGCAGTATAACTGGGCACAGCTGCTATACCACACACTTATATCCTCCGGAAGATCTCTCACACAGTGATACACCACATGTACGATACCCCCCAGTATAACTGGGCACAGCTGCTATACCACACACTTATACCCTCCGGAAGATCTCTCACACAGTGATACACCACATGTACGATACCCCCCAGTATAACTGGCACAGCTGCTATACCACACACTTATACCCTCCGGAAGATCTCTCACACAGTGATACACCACATGTACGATATCCCCCAGTATAACTGGCACAGCTGCTATACCACACACTTATACCCTCCGGAAGATCTCTCACACAGTGATACACCACATGTACGATATCCCCCAGTATAACTGGGCACAGCTGCTATACCACACACTTATACCCTCCGGAAGATCTCTCACACAGTGATACACCACATGTACGATATCCCCCAGTATAACTGGGCACAGCTGCTATACCACACACTTATACCCTCCGGAAGATCTCTCACACAGTGATACACCACGTGTACGATACCCCCCAGTATAACTGGCACAGCTGCTATACCACACACTTATATCCTCCGGAAGATCTCTCACACAGTGATACACCACATGTACGATACCCCCCAGTATAACTGGCACAGCTGCTATACCACACACTTATACCCTCCGGAAGATCTCTCACACAGTGATACACCACATGTACGATATCCCCCAGTATAACTGGGCACAGCTGCTATACCACACACTTATACCCTCCGGAAGATCTCTCACACAGTGATACACCACGTGTACGATACCCCCCAGTATAACTGGCACAGCTGCTATACCACACACTTATACCCTCCGGAAGATCTCTCACACAGTGATACACCACATGTACGATACCCCCCAGTATAACTGGCACAGCTGCTATACCACACACTTATACCCTCCGGAAGATCTCTCACACAGTGATACACCACATGTACGATACCCCCCAGTATAACTGGGCACAGCTGCTATACCACACACTTATACCCTCCGGAAGATCTCTCACACAGTGATACACCACCCCCAGTATAACTGGGCACAGCTGCTATACCACACACTTATACCCTCCGGAAGATCTCTCACACAGTGATACACCACATGTACGATACCCCCCAGTATAACTGGGCACAGCTGCTATACCACACACTTATATCCTCCGGAAGATCTCTCACACAGTGATACACCACATGTACGATATCCCCCAGTATAACTGGGCACAGCTGCTATACCACACACTTATACCCTCCGGAAGATCTCTCACACAGTGATACACCACATGTACGATATCCCCCAGTATAACTGGGCACAGCTGCTATACCACACACTTATACCCTCCGGAAGATCTCTCACACAGTGATACACCACATGTACGATATCCCCCAGTATAACTGGCACAGCTGCTATACCACACACTTATACCCTCCGGAAGATCTCTCACACAGTGATACACCACATGTACGATATCCCCCAGTATAACTGGGCACAGCTGCTATACCACACACTTATACCCTCCGGAAGATCTCTCACACAGTGATACACCACATGTACGATATCCCCCAGTATAACTGGGCACAGCTGCTATACCACACACTTATACCCTCCGGAAGATCTCTCACACAGTGATACACCACATGTACGATACCCCCCAGTATAACTGGCACAGCTGCTATACCACACACTTATACCCTCTATTTACCTCCAGACATTGCCCCATTTGGGATTATCTTTGCTATACATTTTTAGCTGGACCTACGTTTTGGGTGTTGTTTCATACCGTACAATCCTGTAAGACTCACCCAGCATGTTTGGCTGATCGGGGTAATAGACGCTAGCCATTTAGCAATAGAGAAACTTTGTATTTGATCTCTCATAGCGCTCCCCATGAGGGTTTAACCAGTTTTTATGTTTACTTATTTGTGATTAAAGACTTATTGTTTTTGATTAGTAGAATAGAGTGCATCACTGAGGGATTCTTTTCCTCTTCGATATAAATAAAAATATTCATTTTAATTAAACAGATACGACCCAGCCATGAGATTTGGACGTCGTCCGAGATATTAAGATCTTTTTTGATCTTGGAGAACAGTGCTGGATATTTTGTCACATAAGGTGTTGTATTCAGCACTTTGTCTTAATGCGTCTAGGGCCGCGGGGGTGCGTCTGGGGCCGCGGGGGTGCGTCTGGGGCCGCGGGGGTGCGTCTGGGGCCGCGGGGGTGCGTCTAGGGCCGCGGGGGTGCGTCTAGGGCCGCGGAGGTGCGTCTAGGGCCGCCCCCGCGGCTAGGGCCGCGGAGGTGCGTCTAGGGCCGCGGGGGTGCGTCTAGGGCCGCGGGGGTGTGTCTAGGGCCGCGGAGGTGCGTCTAGGGCCGCGGGAGTGTGTCTAGGGCCGCGGAGGTGCGTCTAGGGCCGCGGAGGTGCGTCTGGGGCCGCGGAGGTGCGGCTAGGGCCGCGGAGGTGCGTCTAGGGCCGCGGGGGTGCGTCTAGGGCCGCGGGGGTGCGTCTAGGGCCGCGGGGGTGCGTCTAGGGCCGCGGGGGTGTGTCTAGGGCCGCGGAGGTGCGTCTAGGGCCGCGGAGGTGCGTCTGGGGCCGCGGGGGTGCGTCTGGGGCCGCGGAGGTGCGTCTGGGGCCGCGGAGGTGCGTCTGGGGCCGCGGAGGTGCGTCTAGGGCCGCGGAGGTGCGTCTAGGGCCGCGGGGGTGCGTCTAGGGCCGCGGGGGTGCGTCTAGGGCCGCGGAGGTGCGTCTAGGGCCCGGAGGTGCGTCTAGGGCCGCGGGGGTGCGTCTAGGGCCGCGGGGGTGCGTCTAGGGCCGCGGAGGTGCGTCTAGGACAGGGCCGCGGAGGTGCGTCTAGGACAGGGCCGCGGAGGTGCGTCTAGGGCCGCGGAGGTGCGTCTAGGGCCGCGGAGGTGCGTCTGGGGCCGCGGAGGTGCGTCTAGGGCCGCGGGGGTGCGTCTGGGGCCGCGGAGGTGCGTCTGGGGCCGCGGAGGTGCGTCTGGGGCCGCGGGGGTGCGTCTAGGGCCGCGGGGGTGCGTCTAGGGCCGCGGAGGTGCGTCTAGGGCCGCGGGGGTGCGTCTAGGGCCGCGGGGGTGCGTCTAGGGCCGCGGAGGTGCGTCTAGGGCCGCGGAGGTGCGTCTAGGGCCGCGGGGGTGCGTCTAGGGCCGCGGAGGTGCGTCTAGGGCCGCGGGGGTGCGTCTAGGGCCGCGGAGGTGCGTCTAGGGCCGCGGGGGTGCGTCTAGGGCCGCGGAGGTGCGTCTAGGGCCGCGGGGGTGCGTCTAGGGCCGCGGGGGTGCGTCTAGGGCCGCGGGGGTGCGTCTAGGGACGCGGAGGTGCGTCTAGGACAGGGCCGCGGAGGTGCGTCTAGGGACGCGGAGGTGCGTCTAGGGACGCGGAGGTGCAGACCGAATCAGATGCTTTTTTGTAATATACTAATCCTTACATGAGGTATTCTTTGCTTTGGCAAATCACTTCTTGTACGACTTGGATGTGGTATATTGTGTTGTATCCACTGCACATTCCCCCCGCACATTCCCCCCGCACATTCCCCCCGCACATTCCCCCCCGCACATTCCCCCCCGCACATTCCCCCCCCACATTCCCCCCGCACATTCCCCCCCGCACATTCCCCCCCCACATTCCCCCCCGCACATTCCCCCCCGCACATTCCCCCCCGCACATTCCCCCCGCACATTCCCCCCGCACATTCCCCCCGCACATTCCCCCCGCACATTCCCCCCGCACATTCCCCCCCGCACATTCCCCCCCGCACATTCCCCCCCCACATTCCCCCCCGCACATTCCCCCCCCACATTCCCCCCCGCACATTCCCCCCGCACATTCCCCCCCCACATTCCCCCCGCACATTCCCCCCGCACATTCCCCCCGCACATTCCCCCCGCACATTCCCCCCCCACATTCCCCCCCCACATTCCCCCCGCACATTCCCCCCGCACATTCCCCCCGCACATTCCCCCCCCACATTCCCCCCCCACATTCCCCCCGCACATTCCCCCCGCACATTCCCCCCCGCACATTCCCCCCCCCACATTCCCTCCGCACATTCCCCCCGCACATTCCCCCCGCACATCCCCCCCGCACATCCCCCCCGCACATTCCCCCCCGCACATTCCCCCCCGCACATTCCCCCCCGCACATTCCCCCCGCACATTCCCCCCGCACATTCCCCCCGCACATTCCCCCCGCACATTCCCCCCGCACATTCCCCCCGCACATTCCCCCCCCACATTCCCCCCGCACATTCCCCCCGCACATTCCCCCCCGCACATTCCCCCCGCACATTCCCGCCCCACATTCCCCCCGCACATTCCCCCCCCACATTCCCCCCCCACATTCCCCCCGCACATTCCCCCCGCACATTCCCCCCGCACATTCCCCCCCCACATCCCCGCCCCACATTCCCCCCGCACATTCCCCCCTGCACATTCCCCCCCCACATTCCCCCCGCACATTCCCCCCGCACATTCCCCCCGCACATTCCCCCCGCACATTCCCCCCGCACATTCCCCCCCGCACATTCCCCCCCGCACATTCCCCCCGCACATTCCCCCCGCACATTCCCCCCGCACATTCCCCCCGCACATTCCCCCCGCACATTCCCCCCCGCACATTCCCCCCCCACATTCCCCCCGCACATTCCCCCCCGCACATTCCCCCCCCACATTCCCCCCGCACATTCCCCCCCGCACATTCCCCCCCCACATTCCCCCCCCACATTCCCCCCCCACATTCCCCCCCCACATTCCCCCCGCACATTCCCCGCCCCACATTCCCCCCGCACATTCCCCCCGCACATTCCCCCCGCACATTCCCCCCGCCCCACATTCCCCCCGCACATTCCCCCCCCACATTCCCCCCCCACATTCCCCCCCCACATTCCCCCCCCACATTCCCCCCCCACATTCCCCCCCACATTCCCCCCGCACATTCCTTCCGCACATTCCCCCCCCACATTCCCCCCCCACATTCCCCCCCCACATTCCCCCCCCACATTCCCCCCGCACATTCCTTCCGCACATTCCCCCCGCACATCCCCCCCGCACATTCCCCCCCACATTCCCCCCCCACATTCCCCCCGCACATTCCCCCCCCACATTCCCCCCCCACATTCCCCCCGCACATTCCCCCCGCACATTCCCCCCCGCACATTCCCCCCCGCACATTCCCCCCCCACATTCCCCCCCGCACATTCCCCCCGCACATTCCCCCCCGCACATTCCCCCCCGCACATTCCCCCCGCACATTCCCCCCCGCACATTCCCCCCCGCACATTCCCCCCCGCACATTCCCCCCGCACATTCCCCCCGCACATTCCCCCCTGCACATTCCCCCCCGCACATTCCCCCCGCACATTCCCCCCGCACATTCCCCCCGCACATTCCCCCCGCACATTCCCCCCCCACATTCCCCCCCCACATTCCCCCCGCACATTCCCCCCGCACATTCCCCCCCGCACATTCCCCCCGCACATTCCCCCCGCACATTCCCCCCGCCCCACATTCCCCCCCGCACATTCCCCCCCCACATTCCTTCCGCACATTCCCCCCGCACATTCCCCCCGCACATTCCCCCCGCCCCACATTCCCCCCCGCACATTCCCCCCCCACATTCCCCCCGCACATTCCCCCCGCACATTCCCCCCGCACATTCCCCCCGCACATTCCCCCCGCACATTCCCCCCCCACATTCCCCCCCCACATTCCCCCCCCACATTCCCGCCCCACATTCCCCCCGCACATTCCCCCCCCACATTCCCCCCCCACATTCCCCCCGCACTTTCCCCCCGCACATTCCCCCCCCACATTCCCCCCGCACATTCCCCCCCCACATTCCCCCCCCACATTCCCCCCGCACATTCCCCCCCCACATTCCCCCCGCACATTCCCCCCGCACATTCCCCCCGCCCCACATTCCCCCCCCACATTCCCCCCGCCCCACATTCCCCCCCCACATTCCCCCCGCCCCACATTCCCCCCCCACATTCCCCCCGCCCCACATTCCCCCCCCACATTCCCCCCGCCCCACATTCCCCCCCCACATTCCCCCCGCCCCACATTCCCCCCGCACATTCCCCCCCGCACTTTCCCCCCGCACATTCCCCCCGCACATTCCCCCCGCACATTCCCCCCCCACATTCCCCCCGCACATTCCCCCCCCACATTCCCCCCGCACATTCCCCCCGCACATTCCCCCCGCACATTCCCCCCGCACATTCCCCCCGCACATTCCCCCCCCAGCACATTCCCCCCCCACATTCCCCCCGCACATTCCCCCCCCACATTCCCCCCGCACATTCCCCCCCCACATTCCCCCCCCACATTCCCCCCGCACATTCCCCCCGCACATTCCCCCCCCACATTCCCCCCGCACATTCCCCCCGCCCCACATTCCCCCCCCACATTCCCCCCGCCCCACATTCCCCCCCCACATTCCCCCCGCCCCACATTCCCCCCCCACATTCCCCCCGCCCCACATTCCCCCCGCCCCACATTCCCCCCGCACATTCCCCCCGCACATTCCCCCCGCACATTCCCCCCCGCACATTCCCCCCCGCACATTCCCCCCCCACATTCCCCCCGCACATTCCCCCCGCACATTCCCCCCGCACATTCCCCCCGCACATTCCCGCCCCACATTCCCCCCGCCCCACATTCCCCCCGCCCCACATTCCCCCCGCCCCACATTCCCCCCGCCCCACATTCCCCCCGCCCCACATTCCCCCCGCCCCACATTCCCCCCGCCCCACATTCCCCCCGCCCCACATTCCCCCCGCCCCACATTCCCCCCGCCCCACATTCCCCCCGCCCCACATTCCCCCCGCACATTCCCCCCCCACATTCCCCCCCCACATTCCCCCCCCACATTCCCCCCCGCACATTCCCCCCGCACATTCCCCCCGCACATTCCCCCCGCACATTCCCCCCGCACATTCCCGCCCCATTCCCCCCGCACATTCCCCCCCGCACATTCCCCCCCCACATTCCCCCCCGCACATTCCCCCCCGCACATTCCCCCCGCACATTCCCCCCCCACATTCCCCCCGCACATTCCCCCCGCACATTCCCGCCCCACATTCCCCCCGCACATTCCCCCCGCACATTCCCCCCCCACATTCCCGCCCCACATTCCCCCCCCACATTCCCCCCGCACATTCCCCCCGCACATTCCCCCCGCACATTCCCCCCGCACATTCCCCCCCCACATTCCCGCCCCACATTCCCCCCCCACATTCCCGCCCCACATTCCCCCCGCACATTCCCCCCCCACATTCCCCCCCACATTCCCCCCCCACATTCCCCCCCGCACATTCCCCCCGCACATTCCCCCCGCACATTCCCCCCGCACATTCCCCCCCCCCCGCACATTCCCCCCGCACATTCCCCCCGCACATTCCCCCCGCACATTCCCGCCCCACATTCCCGCCCCACATTCCCCCCGCACATTCCCCCCGCACATTCCCCCCGCACATTCCCCCCGCACATTCCCCCCGCACATTCCCCCCGCACATTCCCCCCGCACATTCCCCCCCACATTCCCGCCCCACATTCCCGCCCCACATTCCCCCCACACATTCCCCCCGCACATTCCCCCCGCACATTCCCGCCCCACATTCCCCCCGCACATTCCCCCCGCACATTCCCCCCGCACATTCCCGCCCCACATTCCCCCCGCACATTCCCGCCCCACATTCCCCCTGTGTTCTGTGTTCCCTCTCTTGTGGGTGAGGATAGCGTTGGCATTACTGATTGGCCTGTAGTCCTTGAGGTCTGTGCCCCCTCTCTTGTGGGTGGGAGTAACGTTGGCATTACTGATTGGCCTGTAGTCCTTGAGGTCTTTGTCCCCTCTCTTGTGGATGGGGATAGCGTTGGCATTACTGATTGGCCTGTAGTCCTTGAGGTCTGTGTCCCCTTTCTTGTGGGTGGGGATAACGTTGCCATTACTGATTGGCCTGTAGTCCTTGAGGTCTGTGTTCCCTCTCTTGTGGGTGAGGATAGCGTTGGCATTACTGATTGGCCTGTAGTCCTTGAGGTCCGTGTCCCCTCTCTTGTGGGTGGGGATAGCGTTGGCATTACTGATTGGCCTGTAGTCCTTGAGGTCCGTGTCCCCTCTCTTGTGGGTGAGGATAGCGTTGGTATTACTGATTGGCCTGTAGTCCTTGAGGTCCGTGTCCCCTCTCTTGTGGGTGGGGATAGCGTTGGCATTACTGATTGGCCTGTAGTCCTTGAGGTCCGTGTCCCCTCTCTTGTGGGTGAGGATAGCGTTGGTATTACTGATTGGCCTTTAGTCCTTGAGGTCTTTGTCCCCTTTCTTGTGGGTGGGGATAGCGTTGGTATTACTGATTGGCCTGTAGTCCTTGAGGTCCGTGTCCCCTCTCTTGTGGGTGAGGATAGCGTTGGTATTACTGATTGGCCTGTAGTCCTTGAGGTCCGTGTCCCCTCTCTTGTGGGTGGGGATAGCGTTGGCATTACTGATTGGCCTGTAGTCCTTGAGGTCCGTGTCCCCTCTCTTGTGGGTGAGGATAGCGTTGGCATTACTGATTGGCCTGTAGTCCTTGAGGTCTTTGTCCCCTCTCTTGTGTGTGGGATAACGTTGGCATTACTGATTGGCCTGTAGTCCTTGAGGTCTGTGTTCCCTCTCTTGTGGGTGAGGATAGCGTTGGCATTACTGATTGGCCTGTAGTCCTTGAGGTCCGTGTCCCCTCTCTTGTGGGTGAGGATAGCGTTGGCATTACTGATTGGCCTGTAGTCCTTGAGGTCTGTGTCCCCTCCCTTGTGGGTGGGATAACGTTGGCATTACTGATTGGCCTGTAGTCCTTGAGGTCTTTGTCCCCTCTCTTGTGGGTGAGGATAGCGTTGGCATTACTGATTGGCCTGTAGTACTTGAGGTCCGTGTCCCCTCTCTTGTGGGTGGGATAACGTTGGCATTACTGATTGGCCTGTAGTCCTTGAGGTCTGTGTCCCCTCTCTTGTGGGTGGGATAGCGTTGGCATTACTGATTGGCCTGTAGTCCTTGAGGTCTGTGTCCCCTTTCTTGTGGGTGGGGATAACGTTGCCATTACTGATTGGCCTGTAGTCCTTGAGGTCTGTGTTCCCTCTCTTGTGGGTGAGGATAGCGTTGGCATTACTGATTGGCCTGTAGTCCTTGAGGTCTGTGTCCCCTCTCTTGTGGGTGAGGATAGCGTTGGTATTACTGATTGGCCTGTAGTCCTTGAGGTCCGTGTCCCCTCTCTTGTGGGTGAGGATAGCGTTGGTATTACTGATTGGCCTGTAGTCCTTGAGGTCCGTGTCCCCTCTCTTGTGGGTGGGGATAGCGTTGGCATTACTGATTGGCCTGTAGTCCTTGAGGTCCGTGTCCCCTCTCTTGTGGGTTAGGATAGCGTTGGTATTACTGATTGGCCTGTAGTCCTTGAGGTCTTTGTCCCCTTTCTTGTGGGTGGGGATAGCGTTGGCATTACTGATTGGCCTGTAGTCCTTGAGGTCTTTGTCCCCTCTCTTGTGTGTGGGATAACGTTGGCATTACTGATTGGCCTGTAGTCCTTGAGGTCTGTGTTCCCTCTCTTGTGGGTGAGGATAGCGTTGGCATTACTGATTGGCCTGTAGTCCTTGAGGTCCGTGTCCCCTCTCTTGTGGGTGAGGATAGCATTGGCATTACTGATTGGCCTGTAGTCCTTGAGGTCTGTGTCCCCTCCCTTGTGGGTGGGATAACGTTGGCATTACTGATTGGCCTGTAGTCCTTGAGGTCTTTGTCCCCTCTCTTGTGGGTGAGGATAGCGTTGGCATTACTGATTGGCCTGTAGTCCTTGAGGTCCGTGTCCCCTCTCTTGTGGGTGGGGATAGCGTTGGCATTACTGATTGGCCTGTAGTCCTTGAGGTCTGTGTTCCCTCTCTTGTGGGCGAGGATAGCGTTGGCATTACTGATTGGCCTGTAGTCCTTGAGGTCCGTGTCCCCTCTCTTGTGGGTGAGGATAGCGTTGGCATTACTGATTGGTCTGTAGTCCTTGAGGTCCGTGTCCCCTCTCTTGTGGGTGAGGATAGCGTTGGCATTACTGATTGGCCTGTAGTCCTTGAGGTCTTTGTCCCCTCTCTTGTGGGTGAGGATAGCGTTGGCATTACTGATTGGCCTGTAGTCCTTGAGGTCCGTGTCCCCTCTCTTGTGGGTGGGGATAGCGTTGGCATTACTGATTGGCCTGTAGTCCTTGAGGTCTGTGTTCCCTCTCTTGTGGGCGAGGATAGCGTTGGCATTACTGATTGGCCTGTAGTCCTTGAGGTCCGTGTCCCCTCTCTTGTGGGTGAGGATAACGTTGGTATTACTGATTGGCCTGTAGTCCTTGAGGTCCGTGTCCCCTCTCTTGTGGGTGGGGATAGCGTTGGCATTACTGATTGGCCTGTAGTCCTTGAGGTCTGTGTTCCCTCTCTTGTGGGCGAGGATAGCATTGGCATTACTGATTGGCCTGTAGTCCTTGAGGTCTTTGTCCCCTCTCTTGTGGGTGGGGATAGCGTTGGCATTACTGATTGGCCTGTAGTCCTTGAGGTCTGTGTCCCGTCCCTTGTGGGTGGGGATAACGTTGGCGTTACTGATTGGCCTGTAGTCCTTGAGGTCCGTGCCCCCTCTCTTGTTGGTGGGGATAGCGTTGGTATTACTGATTGGCCTGTAGTCCTTGAGGTCCGTGCCCCCTCTCTTGTGGGTGGGGATAGCGTTGGTGTTACTGATTGGCCTGTAGTCCTTGAGATCTTTGTCCTGTCCCTTGTGGGCGAGGATAGCGTTGGCATTACTGATTGGCCTGTAGTCCTTGAGGTCTGTGTTCCCTCTCTTGTGGGCGAGGATAGCGTTGGCATTACTGATTGGCCTGTAGTCCTTGAGGTCTTTGTCCCCTCTCTTGTGGGTGGGGATAGCGTTGGCATTACTGATTGGCCTGTAGTCCTTGAGGTCTGTGTCCCCTCTCTTGTGGGTGGGGATAGCGTTGGTATTACTGATTGGCCTGTAGTCCTTGAGGTCTGTGTCCCGTCCCTTGTGGGTGGGGATAACGTTGGCGTTACTGATTGGCCTGTAGTCCTTGAGGTCCGTGCCCCCTCTCTTGTGGGTGGGGATAGCGTTGGTATTACTGATTGGCCTGTAGTCCTTGAGGTCCGTGCCCCCTCTCTTGTGGGTGGGGATAGCGTTGGTGTTACTGATTGGCCTGTAGTCCTTGAGATCTTTGTCCTGTCCCTTGTGGGCGAGGATAGCGTTGGCATTACTGATTGGCCTGTAGTCCTTGAGGTCTGTGTTCCCTCTCTTGTGGGCGAGGATAGCGTTGGCATTACTGATTGGCCTGTAGTCCTTGAGGTCTGTGTTCCCTCTCTTGTGGGTGGGGATAACGTTGGTATTACTGATTGGCCTGTAGTCCTTGAGGTCTGTGTCCCGTCCCTTGTGGGTGGGGATAACGTTGGTATTACTGATTGGCCTGTAGTCCTTGAGGTCTGTGTCCCGTCCCTTGTGGGTGGGATAACGTTGGCGTTACTGATTGGCCTGTAGTCCTTGAGGTCTGTGTCCCATTCCTTGTGGGTGGGGATAGCGTTGGCATTACTGATTGGCCTGTAGTCCTTGAGGTCTGTGTCCCCTCTCTTGTGGGTGGGTATAGCATTGGTATTACTGATTGGCCTGTAGTCCTTGAGGTCTGTGTCCCCTCTCTTGTGGGTGGGGATAGCGTTGGTATTACTGATTGTCCTGTAGTCCTTGAGGTCTGTGCCCCCTCTCTTGTATGCGGGGATAGCGTTGGCATTACTGATTGGCCTGTAGTCCTTGAGGTCTATGTCCCCTCTCTTGTGAGTGGGGATAGCGTTGGCATTACTGATTGGCCTGTAGTCCTTGATCTCTGTCCCCTCTCTTGTGGGTGAGGATAACGTTGGCATTACTGATTGGTCTGTAGTCCTTGAGGTCTGTGTCCCCTCTCTTGTGGGTGGGATAACGTTGGCATTACTGATTGGCCTGTAGTCCTTGATCTCTGTCCCCTCTCTTGTGGGTGAGGATAACGTTGGCATTACTGATTGGCCTGTAGTCCTTGAGGTCTGTGTCCCCTCCCTTGTGGGTGAGGATAGCGTTGGCATTACTGATTGGTCTGTGTCCCTTCTCTTGTGGGTGGGATAACGTTGGCATTACTGATTGGCCTGTAGTCCTTGAGGTCTGTGTCCCCTCTCGTGTGTGAGGATAGCGTTGGCATTACTGATTGGCCTGTAGTCCTTGAGGTCTGTGCCCCGTCTCTTGTGGGTGGGGATAGCGTTGGCATTACTGATTGGCCTGTAGTCCTTGAGGTCTGTGCCCCCTCTTGTGTGTGGGATAACGTTGGCATTACTGATTGGCCTTTAGTCCTTGAGGTCTGTGTCCCCTCTCTTGTGGGTGGGGATAACGTTGGCATTACTGATTGGCCTTTAGTCCTTGAGGTCTGTGTCCCATCTCTTGTGGGTGGGGATAGCGTTGGTGTTACTGATTGGCCTGTAGTCCTTGAGATCTTTGTCCTGTCCCTTGTGGGTGGGGATAGCGTTGGCGTTACTGATTGGCCTGTAGTCCTTGAGGTCTGTGTCCCGTCCCTTGTGGGTGGGATAACGTTGGTATTACTGATTGGCCTGTAGTCCTTGAGGTCTGTGTCCCCTCTTGTGTGTGGGATAACGTTGGCATTACTGATTGGCCTGTAGTCCTTGAGGTCTGTGTCCCCTCTCGTGTGTGAGGATAGCGTTGGCATTACTGATTGGCCTGTAGTCCTTGAGGTCTGTGTCCCCTCTCTTGTGGGTGGGGATAGCGTTGGCATTACTGATTGGCCTGTAGTCCTTGAGCTCTTTGTCCCCTCCCTTGTGGGTGGGGATAGCGTTGGAATTACTGATTGGCCTGTAGTCCTTGAGGTCTGTGTCCCCTCTCTTGTGGGTGGGGATAGCGTTGGTATTACTGATTGGCCTGTAGTCCTTGAGGTCTTTGTCCCCTCTCTTGTGGGTGAAGATAGCGTTGGCATTACTGATTGGCCTGTAGTCCTTGAGGTCTGTGTCCCCTCTCTTGTGGGTGGGATAACGTTGGCATTACTGATTGGCCTGTAGTCCTTGAGGTCTGTGTCCCCTTTCTTGTGGGTGGGATAACGTTGGCATTACTGATTGGCCTGTAGTCCTTGAGGTCTGTGTCCCCTCTCTTGTGGGTGGGATAACGTTGGCATTACTGATTGGCCTGTAGTCCTTGAGGTCTGTGTCCCCTTTCTTGTGGGTGGGATAACGTTGGCATTACTGATTGGCCTGTAGTCCTTGAGGTCTGTGTCCCCTCCCTTGTGGGTGAGGATAGCGTTGGCATTACTGATTGGCCTGTAGTCCTTGAGGTCTTTGTCCCCTCTCTTGTGGGTGAGGATAGCGTTGGCATTACTGATTGGCCTGTAGTCCTTGAGGTCTGTGTCCCCTCCCTTGTGGGTGAGGATAGCGTTGGCATTACTGATTGGCCTGTAGTCCTTGAGGTCTGTGTCGCCTCTCTTGTGGGTGGGATAGCATTGGCATTACTGATTGGCCTGTAGTCCTTGAGGTCTTTGTCCCCTCCCTTGTGGGTGAGGATAGCGTTGGCATTACTCCAAAATAAACAATACAAATCGGCGCCGATATAGTCCAAAGGTGGAAATAAATGTCCAATGGTATTAGAGTCTCTAAGGGTGGATATCTGTTTGTAAGGCTTCCCAGCTTTTCCTCAGAATGTCACTCCATACATGCAGAAAAGTGTTACCCCGAGATAGATAGTAGCTAGTGATTTGTATCTTGAGTGTTGTATGTTGTGTATGTTAGGTTGTTGTGTGCGATAGGGTCGTTACATTTACCTATCACTGGACGAAGTTTTATGGAGAATCATTATTCTCATCACAAGAGATAAGTGCTAGTGATACGGGTTCTGCATTTCTCTCTGCTCACCCCCCTTATATACCCCTTATATGCACCCGTCCCCCCCATATTACAGGCAGATGCGAGAGCTCGTCCCCCATATCCCCTTAGATATCGGTCTTTATTGTATGAACACTCATTGTAAATTACATGGACTTTGAATGCAGTATGTTGCTTTATCATGATAATTTGTTATTAAAGACACCAGTCATTGATTAAGGATGTCGTGTGTGTGTGTGTGTGTTTTCAAGCTAAATGTTCACTTAGAACAGTGTTTATAAACCAGGGTTCCAAGGCACCCTTAAAGGGTTCCCTGTAATTTTGGGGTAATTTCAAAATTGTACCAAATACAGAAGAATTTACAATGCTATTAGAGAGGGTTGGGGTTCCTTACAATGCATCGGATCTCAGGCGCGCTATTAGAGAGGGTCGGGGTTCCTTACAATGCATCGGATCTCAGGCGCGCTATTAGAGAGGGTCGGGGTTCCTTACAATGCATCTGATCTCAGACACGCTATTAGAGAGGGTTGGGGTTCCTTACACTGCATCTGATCTCAGAAGCGCTATTAGAGAGGGTTGGGGTTCCTTACAATGCATCTGATCTCAGACGCGCTATTAGAGAGGGTTGGGGTTCCTTACAATGCATCTGATCTCAGACGCGCTATTAGAGAGGGTTGGGGTTCCTTACAATGCATCTGATCTCAGACGCGCTATTAGAGAGGGTTGGGGTTCCTTACAATGCATCTGATCTCAGACGCGCTATTAGAGAGGGTCGGGGATCCTTACAATGCATCTGATCTCAGACGCGCTATTAGAGAGGGTCGGGGTTCCTTACAATGCATCTGATCTCAGACGCGCTATTAGAGAGGGTCGGGGTTCCTTACAATGCATCTGATCTCAGACGCGCTATTAGATAGGGTCAGGGTTTCTTACAATGCATCTGATCTCAGACGCGCTATTAGAGGGGGTTGGGGTTCCTTACAATGCATCTGATCTCAGACGCGCTATTAGAGAGGGTTGGGGTTCCTTACAATGCATCTGATCTCAGACGCGCTATTAGAGAGGGTTGGGGTTCCTTACAATGCATCTGATCTCAGACGCGCTATTAGAGAGGGTCGGGGTTCCTTACAATGCATCTGATCTCAGACGCGCTATTAGAGAGGGTCGGGGTTCCTTACAATGCATCTGATCTCAGACACGTTATTAGAGAGGGTTGGGGTTCCTTACAATGCATCTGATCTCAGACGCGCTATTAGAGAGGGTTGGGGTTCCTTACAATGCATCTGATCTCAGCCGCGCTATTAGAGAGAGTTGGGGTTCCTTACAATGTATCTGATCTCAGACGCGCTATTAGAGAGGGTTGGGGTTCCTTACAATGCATCTGATCTCAGACGCGCTATTAGAGAGGGTTGGGGTTCCTTACAATGCATCTGATCACAGACGCACTATTAGAGAGGGTTGGGGTTCCTTACAATGCATCTGATCACAGACGCACTATTAGAGAGGGTTGGGGTTCCTTACAATGCATCTGATCTCAGACGCGCTATTAGAGAGGGTTGGGGTTCCTTACAATGCATCTGATCTCAGACGCGCTATTAGAGAGAGTTGGGGTTCCTTACAATGCATCTGATCTCAGACGCGCTATTAGAGAGGGTTGGGGTTCCTTACAATGCATCTGATCACAGACGCGCTATTAGAGAGGGTTGGGGTTCCTTACAATGCATCTGATCACAGACGCGCTATTAGAGAGGGTTGGGGTTCCTTACAATGCATCTGATCACAGACACACTATTAGAGAGGGTTGGGGTTCCTTACAATATATCTGATCTCGGACGCGCTATTAGAGAGGGTTGGGGTTCCTTACAATGCATCTGATCACAGACGCGCTATTAGAGAGGGTTGGGGTTCCTTACAATGCATCTGATCACAGACGCGCTATTAGAGAGGGTCGGGGTTCCTTACAATGCATCTGATCTCAGACGCGCTATTAGAGAGGGTTGGGGTTCCTTACATCTGATCTCAGATGCGCTTTTAGAGAGGATTGGGGTTCCTTACAATGCATCTGATCACAGACGAGCTATTAGAGAGGGTTGGGGTTCCTTACAATGTATCTGATCTCAGACGCGCTATTAGAGAGGGTTGGGGTTCCTTACATCTGATCTCAGACGCGCTATTAGAGAGGGTTGGGGTTCCTTACAATGTATCTGATCTCAGATGCGCTATTAGAGAGGGTTGTTTTTTTTTACAATGCATCTGATCTCAGACGCGCTATTAGAGAGGGTTGGGGTTCCTTACAATGTATCTGATCTCAGACGCGCTATTAGAGAGGGTCGGGGTTCCTTACAATGCATCTGATCTCAGACGCGCTATTAGAGAGGGTTGGGGTTCCTTACATCTGATCTCAGACGCACTATTAGAGAGGGTTGGGGTTCCTTACAATGCATCTGATCTCAGACGCGCTATTAGAGAGGGTTGGGGTTCCTTACAATGCATCTGATCTCAGACACGCTGTTAGAGAGGGTCGGTGCTCCTTACAATGTATCTGATCTCAGACGCGCTATTAGAGAGGGTCGGGGTTCCTTACAATGCATCTGATCTCAGACGCGCTATTAGAGAGGGTTGGGGTTCCTTACAATGTATCTGATCTCAGACGCGCTATTAGAGAGGGTCGGGGTTCCTTACAATGCATCTGATCTCAGACGCGCTATTAGAGAGGGTTGGGGTTCCTTACAATGTATCTGATCTCAGACGCGCTATTAGAGAGGGTTGGGGTTCCTTACAATGCATCTGATCACAGACGAGCTATTAGAGAGGGTTGGGGTTCCTTACAATGTATCTGATCTCAGACGCGCTATTAGAGAGGGTTGGGGTTCCTTACATCTGATCTCAGACGCGCTATTAGAGAGGGTTGGGGTTCCTTACAATGTATCTGATCTCAGATGCGCTATTAGAGAGGGTTGTTTTTTTTTACAATGCATCTGATCTCAGACGCGCTATTAGAGAGGGTTGGGGTTCCTTACAATGTATCTGATCTCAGACGCGCTATTAGAGAGGGTCGGGGTTCCTTACAATGCATCTGATCTCAGACGCGCTATTAGAGAGGGTTGGGGTTCCTTACATCTGATCTCAGACGCACTATTAGAGAGGGTTGGGGTTCCTTACAATGCATCTGATCTCAGACGCGCTATTAGAGAGGGTTGGGGTTCCTTACAATGTATCTGATCTCAGACGCGCTATTAGAGAGGGTCGGGGTTCCTTACAATGCATCTGATCTCAGACGCGCTATTAGAGAGGGTTGGGGTTCCTTACAATGTATCTGATCTCAGACGCGCTATTAGAGAGGGTCGGGGTTCCTTACAATGCATCTGATCTCAGACGCGCTATTAGAGAGGGTTGGGGTTCCTTACAATGTATCTGATCTCAGACGCGCTATTAGAGAGGGTTGGGGTTCCTTACAATGCATCTGATCTCAGACGCGCTATTAGAGAGAGTTGGGGTTCCTTACAATGCATCTGGTCTCAGACGCGCTATTAGAGAGGGTTGGGGTTCCTTACAATGCATCTGATCACAGACGCGCTATTAGAGAGGGTTGGGGTTCCTTACAATGCATCTGATCACAGATGCGCTATTAGGGTTGGGGTTCCTTACAATGCATCTGATCACAGACGCGCTATTAGAGAGGGTTGGGGTTCCTTACAATGCATCTGATCTCAGACGCGCTATTAGAGAGGGTTGGGGTTCCTTACAATGCATCTGATCACAGACGCGCTATTAGAGAGGGTTGGGGTTCCTTACAATGCATCTGATCACAGATGCGCTATTAGGGTTGGGGTTCCTTATAATGCATCTGATCACAGACGCGCTATTAGAGAGGGTTGGGGTTCCTTACAATGCATCTGATCACAGATGCGCTATTAGGGTTGGGGTTCCTTACAATGCATCTGATCACAGACGCGCTATTAGAGAGAGTTGGGGTTCCTTACAATGCATCTGGTCTCAGACGCGCTATTAGAGAGGGTTGGGGTTCCTTACAATGCATCTGATCACAGACGCGCTATTAGAGAGGGTTGGGGTTCCTTACAATGCATCTGATCACAGATGCGCTATTAGGGTTGGGGTTCCTTACAATGCATCTGATCACAGACGCGCTATTAGAGAGGGTTGGGGTTCCTTACAATGCATCTGATCACAGACGCGCTATTAGAGAGGGTTGGGGTTCCTTACAATGCATCTGATCACAGACGCGCTATTAGAGAGGGTTGGGGTTCCTTACAATTTATCTGATCTCAGACTCGCTATTAGAGGGGGTTGGGGTTCCTTACAATGCATCTGATCTCAGGCGCGCTATTAGAGGGGGTTGGGGTTCCTTACACTGCATCTGATCACAGACGCGCTATTAGAGAGGGTTGGGGTTCCTTACAATGCATCTGATCACAGACGCGCTATTAGAGAGGGTTGGGGTTCCTTACAATTTATCTGATCTCAGACTCGCTATTAGAGGGGGTTGGGGTTCCTTACAATGCATCTGATCTCAGGCGCGCTATTAGAGGGGGTTGGGGTTCCTTACACTGCATCTGATCTCAGGCGCGCTATTAGAGGGGGTTGGGGTTCCTTACACTGCATCTGATCTCAGGCGCGCTATTAGAGGAGGTTGGGGTTCCTTACAATGTATCTGATCTCAGACGCGCTATTAGAGGGGGTTGGGGTTCCTTACAATGCATCTGATCTCAGACGCGCTATTAGAGAGGGTTGGGGTTCCTTACAATGCATCTGATCTGATATGGGATTAATCCAATTGCCAATTCTTGGAGTCAGGAAAGAATTAATTTTTCCCCTTAATGGGTTTTTTTTGTTTGCCTTCCTCTGGATCAATAAGTAAGTATAGATATAGGATAAAGTATCTGTTGTCTAAATTTAGCATAAGTTGAACTTGATGGACCTACGTCTTTTTTTCAACCTCATCTACTATGTAACTACGATATGTAGTGTGTGCAGCATGGGATCTGGTATGTAGTGTGTGCAGCGTGGGATCTGGTATGTAGTGTGTGCAGCGTGGGATCTGGTATGTAGTGTGTGCAGCATGGGATCTGATATGTAGTGTGTGCAGCGTGGGATCTGGTATGTAGTGTGTGCAGCGTGGGATCTGGTATGTAGTGTGTGCAGCGTGGGATCTGGTATGTAGTGTGTGCAGCATGGGATCTGATATGTAGTGTGTGCAGCGTGGGATCTGGTATGTAGTGTGTGCAGAGTGGGATCTGATATGTAGTGTGTGCAGCATGGGATCCGATATGTAGTGTGTGCAGCGTGGGATCTGGTATGTAGTGTGTGCAGCGTGGGATCTGATATGTAGTGTGTGCAGCGTGAGTAATATGCAGTGTGTGCAGCATGGGATCTGATATGTAGTGTGTGCAGCGTGGGATCTGGTATGTAGTGTGTGCAGCGTGGGATCTGGTATGTAGTGTGTGCAGCGTGGGATCTGGTATGTAGTGTGTGCAGCGTGTGATCTGGTATGTAGTGTGTGCAGCGTGGGATCTGGTATGTAGTGTGTGCAGCGTGGGATCTGGTATGTAGTGTGTGCAGCGTGGGATCTGGTATGTAGTGTGTGCAGCGTGGGATCTGGTATGTAGTGTGTGCAGCGTGGGATCTGGTATGTAGTGTGTGCAGCGTGGGATCTGGTATGTAGTGTGTGCAGC
The DNA here is from genome assembly GCF_040206685.1 of Ascaphus truei. Classification (NCBI taxonomy): domain Eukaryota; kingdom Metazoa; phylum Chordata; class Amphibia; order Anura; family Ascaphidae; genus Ascaphus; species Ascaphus truei. The sequence continues at coordinate 58,491 of NW_027454267.1, read as the reverse complement.
GTGGGATCTGGTATGTAGTGTGTGCAGCGTGGGATCTGGTATGTAGTGTGTGCAGCGTGGGATCTGGTATGTAGTGTGTGCAGCGTGGGATCTGGTATGTAGTGTGTGCAGCGTGGGATCTGGTATGTAGTGTGTGCAGCGTGGGATCTGGTATGTAGTGTGTGCAGCGTGGGATCTGGTATGTAGTGTGCAGCGTGGGATATGATATGTAGTGTGTGCAGCGTGGGATCTGATATGTAGTGTGTGCAGCGTGGGATCTGGTATGTAGTGTGTGCAGCGTGGGATCTGATATGTAGTGTGTGCAGCGTGGGATCTGGTATGTAGTGTGTGCAGAGTGGGATCTGATATGTAGTGTGTGCAGCATGGGATCCGATATGTAGTGTGTGCAGCGTGGGATCTGGTATGTAGTGTGTGCAGCGTGGGATCTGATATGTAGTGTGTGCAGCGTGAGTAATATGCAGTGTGTGCAGCATGGGATCTGATATGTAGTGTGTGCAGCGTGGGATCTGGTATGTAGTGTGTGCAGCGTGGGATCTGGTATGTAGTGTGTGCAGCGTGGGATCTGGTATGTAGTGTGTGCAGCGTGGGATCTGGTATGTAGTGTGTGCAGCGTGGGATCTGGTATGTAGTGTGTGCAGCGTGGGATCTGGTATGTAGTGTGTGCAGCGTGGGATCTGGTATGTAGTGTGTGCAGCGTGGGATCTGGTATGTAGTGTGTGCAGCGTGGGATCTGGTATGTAGTGTGTGCAGCGTGGGATCTGGTATGTAGTGTGTGCAGCGTGGGATCTGGTATGTAGTGTGTGCAGCGTGGGATCTGGTATGTAGTGTGCAGCGTGGGATATGATATGTAGTGTGTGCAGCGTGGGATCTGATATGTAGTGTGTGCAGCGTGGGATCTGGTATGTAGTGTGTGCAGCGTGGGATCTGATATGTAGTGTGTGCAGCGTGGGATCTGATATGTAGTGTGTGCAGCGTGGGATCTGATATGTAGTGTGTGCAGCGTAGGATCTGGTATGTAGTGTGTGCAGCGTGGGATCTGATATGTAGTGTGTGCAGCGTGGGATCTGATATGTAGTGTGTGCAGCGTAGGATCTGGTATGTAGTGTGTGCAGCGTGGGATCTGATATGTAGTGTGTGCAGCGTGGGATCTGGTATGTAGTGTGTGCAGCGTGGGATCTGGTATGTAGTGTGTGCAGCGTGGGATCTGATATGTAGTGTGTGCAGCGTGGGATCTGGTATGTAGTGTGTGCAGCGTGGGATCTGGTATGTAGTGTGTGCAGCGTGGGATCTGGTATGTAGTGTGTGCAGCGTGGGATCTGGTATGTAGTGTGTGCAGCGTGGGATCTGGTATATAGTGTGTGCAGCGTGGGATCTGGTATGTAGTGTGTGCAGCGTGGGATCTGGTATGTAGTGTGTGCAGCGTGGGATCTGGTATGTAGTGTGTGCAGCGTGGGATCTGGTATGTAGTGTGTGCAGCGTGGGATCTGGTATGTAGTGTGTGCAGCGTGGGATCTGGTATGTAGTGTGTGCAGCGTGGGATCTGGTATGTAGTGTGTGCAGCGTGGGATCTGGTATGTAGTGTGTGCAGCGTGGGATCTGGTATGTAGTGTGTGCAGCGTGGGATCTGGTATGTAGTGTGTGCAGCGTGGGATCTGGTATGTAGTGTGTGCAGCGTGGGATCTGGTATGTAGTGTGTGCAGCGTGGGATCTGGTATGTAGTGTGTGCAGCGTGGGATCTGGTATGTAGTGTGCAGCGTGGGATATGATATGTAGTGTGTGCAGCGTGGGATCTGATATGTAGTGTGTGCAGCGTGGGATCTGGTATATAGTGTGTGCAGCGTGGGATCTGGTATATAGTGTGTGCAGCGTGGGATCTGGTATATAGTGTGTGCAGCGTGGGATCTGATATGTAGTGTGTGCAGCGTGGGATCTGATATGTAGTGTGTGCAGCGTGGGATCTGGTATGTAGTGTGTGCAGCGTGGGATCTGGTATGTAGTGTGTGCAGCGTGGGATCTGGTATGTAGTGTGTGCAGCGTGGGATCTGGTATGTAGTGTGTGCAGCGTGGGATCTGATATGTAGTGTGTGCAGCGTGGGATCTGGTATGTAGTGTGTGCAGCGTGGGATCTGATATGTAGTGTGTGCAGCGTGGGATCTGATATATAGTGTGTGCAGCGTAGGATCTGGTATGTAGTGTGTGCAGCGTGGAATCTGATATGTAGTGTGTGCAGCGTGGGATCTGATATGTAGTGTGTGCAGCGTAGGATCTGGTATGTAGTGTGTGCAGCGTGGGATCTGATATGTAGTGTGTGCAGCGTGGGATCTGGTATGTAGTGTGTGCAGCGTGGGATCTGGTATGTAGTGTGTGCAGCGTGGGATCTGATATGTAGTGTGTGCAGCGTTGGATCTGATATGTAGTGTGTGCAGCGTTGGATCTGATATGTAGTGTGTGCAGCGTGGGATCTGATATGTAGTGTGTGCAGCGTGGGATCTGGTATGTAGTGTGTGCAGCGTGGGATCTGGTATGTAGTGTGTGCAGCGTGGGATCTGATATGTAGTGTGTGCAGCGTTGGATCTGATATGTAGTGTGTACAGAGTGGGATCTGGTATGTAGTGTGTGCAGCGTGGGGTCTATGTAGTGTGTGCAGCGTGGGATCTGATATTTAGTGTGTGCAGCGTGGGATCTGGTATGTTGTGTGTGCAGCGTGGGATCTGGTATGTTGTGTGTGCAGCGTGGGATCTACGATATGTAGTGTGTGCAGCGTGGGATCTGATATGTAGTGTGTGCAGAGTGGGATCTGGTATGTAGTGTGTGCAGTGTGGGGTCTATAGTGTGTGCAGCGTGGGATCTGGTATGTAGTGTGTGCAGCGTGGGGTCTATAGTGTGTGCAGCGTGGGATCTGATATGTAGTGTGTGCAGCGTGGGATCTGGTATGTAGTGTGTGCAGCGTGGGATCTGGTATATAGTGTGTGCAGCGTGGGATCTGGTATGTAGTGTGTGCAGCGTGTGATCTGGTATGTAGTGTGTGCAGCGTGGGATCTGGTATGTAGTGTGTGCAGCGTGGGATCTGGTATGTAGTGTGTGCAGCGTGGGATCTGGTATGTAGTGTGTGCAGCGTGGGATCTGGTATGTAGTGTGTGCAGCGTGGGATCTGGTATGTAGTGTGTGCAGCGTGGGATCTGGTATGTAGTGTGTGCAGCGTGGGATCTGGTATGTAGTGTGTGCAGCGTGGGATCTGGTATGTAGTGTGTGCAGCGTGGGATCTGGTATGTAGTGTGTGCAGCGTGGGATCTGGTATGTAGTGTGTGCAGCGTGGGATCTGGTATGTAGTGTGTGCAGCGTGGGATCTGGTATGTAGTGTGTGCAGCGTGGGATCTGGTATGTAGTGTGTGCAGCGTGGGATCTGGTATGTAGTGTGCAGCGTGGGATATGATATGTAGTGTGTGCAGCGTGGGATATGATATGTAGTGTGTGCAGCGTGGGATCTGGTATGTAGTGTGTGCAGCGTGGGATCTGGTATATAGTGTGTGCAGCGTGGGATCTGGTATGTAGTGTGTGCAGCGTGGGATCTGATATGTAGTGTGTGCAGCGTGGGATCTGGTATATAGTGTGTGCAGCGTGGGATCTGGTATGTAGTGTGTGCAGCGTGGGATCTGGTATGTAGTGTGTGCAGCGTGGGATCTGGTATGTAGTGTGTGCAGCGTGGGATCTGGTATGTAGTGTGTGCAGCGTGGGATCTGGTATGTAGTGTGTGCAGCGTGGGATCTGATATGTAGTGTGTGCAGCGTGGGATCTGATATGTAGTGTGTGCAGCGTAGGATCTGGTATGTAGTGTGTGCAGCGTGGGATCTGATATGTAGTGTGTGCAGCGTGGGATCTGATATGTAGTGTGTGCAGCGTAGGATCTGGTATGTAGTGTGTGCAGCGTGGGATCTGATATGTAGTGTGTGCAGCGTGGGATCTGGTATGTAGTGTGTGCAGCGTGGGATCTGGTATGTAGTGTGTGCAGCGTGGGATCTGATATGTAGTGTGTGCAGCGTTGGATCTGATATGTAGTGTGTGCAGCGTTGGATCTGATATGTAGTGTGTGCAGCGTGGGATCTGATATGTAGTGTGTGCAGCGTGGGATCTGGTATGTAGTGTGTGCAGCGTGGGATCTGGTATGTAGTGTGTGCAGCGTGGGATCTGGTATGTAGTGTGTGCAGCGTTGGATCTGATATGTAGTGTGTACAGAGTGGGATCTGATATGTAGTGTGTACAGAGTGGGATCTGGTATGTAGTGTGTGCAGCGTGGGGTCTATGTAGTGTGTGCAGCGTGGGATCTGATATTTAGTGTGTGCAGCGTGGGATCTGGTATGTTGTGTGTGCAGCGTGGGATCTGGTATGTTGTGTGTGCAGCGTGGGATCTACGATATGTAGTGTGTGCAGCGTGGGATCTGATATGTAGTGTGTGCAGAGTGGGATCTGGTATGTAGTGTGTGCAGCGTGGGGTCTATAGTGTGTGCAGCGTGGGATCTGGTATGTAGTGTGTGCAGCGTGGGGTCTATAGTGTGTGCAGCGTGGGATCTGATATGTAGTGTGTGCAGAGTGGGATCTGGTATGTAGTGTGTGCAGCGTGGGATCTGGTATGTAGTGTGTGCAGCGTGGGATCTGGTATGTAGTGTGTGCAGCGTGGGATCTGGTATGTAGTGTGTGCAGCGTGGGATCTGGTATGTAGTGTGTGCAGCGTGGGATCTGGTATGTAGTGTGTGCAGCGTGGGATCTGGTATGTAGTGTGTGCAGCGTGGGATCTGGTATGTAGTGTGTGCAGCGTGGGATCTGGTATGTAGTGTGTGCAGCGTGGGATCTGGTATGTAGTGTGTGCAGCGTGGGATCTGGTATGTTGTGTGTGCAGCGTGGGATATGATATGTAGTGTGTGCAGCGTGGGATCTGATATGTAGTGTGTGCAGCGTGGGATCTGGTATATAGTGTGTGCAGCGTGGGATCTGGTATGTAGTGTGTGCAGCGTGGGATCTGATATTTAGTGTGTGCAGCGTGGGATCTGGTATATAGTGTGTGCAGCGTGGGATCTGGTATGTAGTGTGTGCAGCGTGGGATCTGATATGTAGTGTGTGCAGCGTGGGATCTGGTATGTAGTGTGTGCAGCGTGGGATCTGGTATGTAGTGTGTGCAGCGTGGGATCTGGTATGTAGTGTGTGCAGCGTGGGATCTGGTATGTAGTGTGTGCAGCGTGGGATCTGATATGTAGTGTGTGCAGCGTGGGATCTGATATGTAGTGTGTGCAGCGTGGGATCTGGTATGTAGTGTGTGCAGCGTGGGATCTGGTATGTAGTGTGTGCAGCGTGGGATCTGGTATGTAGTGTGTGCAGCGTGGGATCTGGTATGTAGTGTGTGCAGCGTGGGATCTGGTATGTAGTGTGTGCAGCGTGGGATCTGGTATGTAGTGTGTGCAGCGTGGGATCTGGTATGTAGTGTGTGCTGCGTGGGATCTGGTATGTAGTGTGTGCAGCGTGGGATCTGGTATGTAGTGTGTGCAGCGTGGGATCTGGTATGTAGTGTGTGCAGCGTGGGATCTGGTATGTAGTGTGTGCAGCGTGGGATCTGGTATGTTGTGTGTGCAGCGTGGGATATGATATGTAGTGTGTGCAGCGTGGGATCTGATATGTAGTGTGTGCAGCGTGGGATCTGGTATATAGTGTGTGCAGCGTGGGATCTGGTATGTAGTGTGTGCAGCGTGGGATCTGATATGTAGTGTGTGCAGCGTGGGATCTGGTATGTAGTGTGTGCAGCGTGGGATCTGGTATGTAGTGTGTGCAGCGTGGGATCTGATATGTAGTGTGTGCAGCGTGGGATCTGGTATGTAGTGTGTGCAGCGTGGGATCTGATATGTAGTGTGTGCAGCGTGGGATCTGGTATGTAGTGTGTGCAGCGTGGGATCTGGTATGTAGTGTGTGCAGCGTGGGATCTGGTATGTAGTGTGTGCAGCGTGGGATCTGATATGTAGTGTGTGCAGCGTGGGATCTGGTATGTAGTGTGTGCAGCGTGGGAACTGATATGTAGTGTGTGCAGCGTGGGATCTGGTATGTAGTGTGTGCAGCGTGGGATCTGGTATGTAGTGTGTGCAGCGTGGGATCTGGTATGTAGTGTGTGCAGCGTGGGATCTGGTATGTAGTGTGTGCAGCGTGGGAACTGATATGTAGTGTGTGCAGCGTGGGATCTGGTATGTAGTGTGTGCAGCGTGGGATCTGGTATGTAGTGTGTGCAGCGTGGGATCTGGTATGTAGTGTGTGCAGCGTGGGATCTGGTATGTAGTGTGTGCAGCGTGGGATCTGGTATGTAGTGTGTGCAGCGTGGGATCTGGTATGCAGTGTGTGCAGCGTGGGGTCTGATATGTAGTGTGTGCAGCGTGGGGTCTGATATGTAGTGTGTGCAGCTTGGGATCTGGTATGTAGTGTGTGCAGCGTGGGAACTGATATGTAGTGTGTGCAGCTTGGGATCTGGTATGTAGTGTGTGCAGCGTGGGATCTGATATGTAGTGTGTGCAGCGTGGGATCTGGTATGCAGTGTGTGCAGCGTGGGGTCTGATATGTAGTGTGTGCAGCGTGGGGTCTGATATGTAGTGTGTGCAGAGTGGGATCTGATATGTAGTGTGTGCAGCGTGGGATCTGATATGTAGTGTGTGCAGCGTGGGATCTGATATGTAGTGTGTGCAGCGTGGGATCTGGTATGTAGTGTGTGCAGCGTGGGATCTGGTATGTAGTGTGTGCAGCGTGGGATCTGGTATGTAGTGTGTGCAGCGTGGGATCTGGTATGTAGTGTGTGCAGCGTGGGATCTGGTATGTAGTGTGTGCAGCGTGGGATCTGGTATGTAGTGTGTGCAGCGTGGGATCTGGTATGTAGTGTGTGCAGCGTGGGATCTGGTATGTAGTGTGTGCAGCGTGGGATCTGGTATGTAGTGTGTGCAGCGTGGGATCTGGTATGTAGTGTGTGCAGCGTGGGATCTGGTATGTAGTGTGTGCAGCGTGGGATCTGGTATGTAGTGTGTGCAGCGTGGGATCTGGTATGTAGTGTGTGCAGCGTGGGATCTGGTATGTAGTGTGTGCAGCGTGGGATCTGGTATGTAGTGTGTGCAGCGTGGGATCTGGTATGTAGTGTGTGCAGCGTGGGATCTGGTATGTAGTGTGTGCAGCGTGGGATCTGATATGTAGTGTGTGCAGCGTGGGATCTGGTATATAGTGTGTGCAGCGTGGGATCTGGTATGTAGTGTGTGCAGCGTGGGATCTGGTATATAGTGTGTGCAGCGTGGGATCTGGTATGTAGTGTGTGCAGCGTGGGATCTGATATGTAGTGTGTGCAGCGTGGGATCTGGTATATAGTGTGTGCAGCGTGGGATCTGGTATGTAGTGTGTGCAGCGTGGGATCTGGTATGTAGTGTGTGCAGCGTGGGATCTGGTATGTAGTGTGTGCAGCGTGGGATCTGGTATGTAGTGTGTGCAGCGTGGGATCTGGTATGTAGTGTGTGCAGCGTGGGATCTGGTATGTAGTGTGTGCAGCGTGGGATCTGATATGTAGTGTGTGCAGCGTGGGATCTGGTATGTAGTGTGTGCAGCGTGGGATCTGATATGTAGTGTGTGCAGCGTGGGATCTGATATGTAGTGTGTGCAGCGTGGGATCTGATATGTAGTGTGTGCAGCGTGGGATCTGATATGTAGTGTGTGCAGCGTAGGATCTGGTATGTAGTGTGTGCAGCGTGGGATCTGGTATGTAGTGTGTGCAGCGTGGGATCTGATATGTAGTGTGTGCAGCGTGGGGTCTATGTAGTGTGTGCAGCGTGGGATCTGGTATGTAGTGTGTGCAGCGTGGGATCTGGTATGTAGTGTGTGCAGCGTGGGATCTGGTATGTAGTGTGTGCAGCGTGGGATCTGGTATGTAGTGTGTGCAGCGTGGGATCTGATATGTAGTGTGTGCAGCGTGGGATCTGGTATGTAGTGTGTGCTGCGTGGGATCTACGATATGTAGTGTGTGCAGCGTGGGATCTGATATGTAGTGTGTGCAGAGTGGGATCTGGTATGTAGTGTGTGCAGCGTGGGGTCTATAGTGTGTGCAGCGTGGGATCTGGTATGTAGTGTGTGCAGCGTGGGATCTGGTATGTAGTGTGTGCAGTGTGGGATCTGGTATGTAGTGTGTGCAGCGTGGGATCTGGTATGTAGTGTGTGCAGCGTGGGATCTGATATGTAGTGTGTGCAGAGTGGGATCTGGTATGTAGTGTGTGCAGCGTGGGATCTGGTATGTAGTATGTGCAGCGTGGGATCTGGTATGTAGTATGTGCAGCGTGGGATCTGGTATGTAGTGTGTGCAGCGTGGGATCTGATATGTAGTGTGTGCAGCGTGGGATCTGATATGTAGTGTGTGCAGCGTGGGGTCTATGTAGTGTGTGCAGCGTGGGATCTGGTATGTAGTGTGTGCAGCGTGGGATCTGATATGTAGTGTGTGCAGCGTGGGATCTGATATGTAGTGTGTGCAGCGTGGGGTCTATGTAGTGTGTGCAGCGTGGGATCTGGTATGTAGTGTGTGCAGCGTGGGATCTGGTATGTAGTGTGTGCAGTGTGGGATCTGGTATGTAGTGTGTGCAGCGTGGGATCTGGTATGTAGTGTGTGCAGTGTGGGATCTGGTATGTAGTGTGTGCAGAGTGGGATCTGGTATGTAGTGTGTGCAGCGTCGGATCTGGTATGTAGTGTGTGCAGCGTGGGATCTGGTATGTAGTGTGTGCAGCGTGGGATCTGGTATGTAGTGTATGTAGTGTGTGCAGCGTGGGATCTGATATGTAGTGTGTGCAGCGTGGGATCTGATATGTAGTGTGTGCAGCGTGGGATCTGGTATGTAGTGTGTGCAGCGTGGGATCTGGTATGTAGTGTGTGCAGCGTGGGATCTGATATGTAGTGTGTGCAGCGTGGGATCTAGTATGGAGTGTGTGCAGAGTGGGATCTGGTATGTAGTGTGTGCAGAGTGGGATCTGGTATGTAGTGTGTGCATCGTGAGTAATATGTAGTGTGTGCAGCGTGGGATCTGGTATGTAGTGTGTGCAGAGTGGGATCTGGTATGTAGTGTGTGCATCGTGAGTAATATGTAGTGTGTGCAGCGTGGGATCTGGTATGTAGTGTGTGCAGCGTGGGATCTGATATGTAGTGTGTGCAGCGTGGGGTCTGATATGTAGTGTGTGCAGCGTGGGATCTAGTATGGAGTGTGTGCAGAGTGGGATCTGGTATGTAGTGTGTGCAGAGTGGGATCTGGTATGTAGTGTGTGCATCGTGAGTAATATGTAGTGTGTGCAGCGTGGGATCTGGTATGTAGTGTGTGCAGCGTGGGATCTGGTATGTAGTGTGTGCCGCGTGGGATCTGATATGTAGTGTGTGCAGCGTGGGATCTGATATGTAGTGTGTGCAGCGTGGGATCTGGTATGTAGTGTGTGCAGCGTGGGATCTGATATGTAGTGTGTGCAGCATGGGATCTGGTATGTAGTGTTTGCAGCGTGGGATCTGGTATGTAGTGTGTGCAGCGTGGGATCTGGTATGTAGTGTGTGCAGCGTGGGATCTGATATGTAGTGTGTGCAGCGTGGGATCTGATGTGTAGTGTGGGATCTGATATGTAGTGTGTGCAGCGTGGGATCTGGTATGTAGTGTGTGCAGCGTGGGATCTGATATGTAGTGTGTGCAGCGTGGTATCTGGTATGTAGTGTGTGCAGCGTGGTATCTGGTATGTAGTGTGTGCAGCGTGGGATCTGGTATGTAGTGTGTGCAGCGTGGGATCTGATGTGTAGTGTGGGATCTGGTATGTAGTGTGTGCAGCGTGGGATCTGGTGTGTAGTGTGTGCAGCGTGGGATCTGGTATGTAGTGTGTGCAGCGTGGGATCTGGTATGTTGTGTTTGCAGCGTGGGATCTGGTATGTAGTGTGTGCAGCGTGGGATCTGGTATGTAGTGTGTGCAGCGTGGGATCTGATATGTAGTGTGTGCAGCGTGGGATCTGATATGTAGTGTGTGCAGCGTGGGATCTGATGTGTAGTGTGGGATCTGATATGTAGTGTGTGCAGCGTGGGATCTGGTATGTAGTGTGTGCAGCGTGGGATCTGATATGTAGTGTGTGCAGCGTGGTATCTGGTATGTAGTGTGTGCAGCGTGGTGTCTGGTATGTAGTGTGTGCAGCATGGGATCTGGTATGTAGTGTGTGCAGCGTGGGATCTGGTATGTAGTGTGTGCAGCGTGGTATCTGGTATGTAGTGTGTGCAGCGTGGGATCTGATGTGTAGTGTGGGATCTGATATGTAGTGTGTGCAGCGTGGGATCTGGTATGTTGTGTTTGCAGCGTGGGATCTGGTATGTAGTGTGTGCAGCGTGGGATCTGGTATGTAGTGTGTGCAGCGTGGGATCTGATGTGTAGTGTGGGATCTGATATGTAGTGTGTGCAGCGTGGGATCTGGTATGTAGTGTGTGCAGCGTGGGATCTGGTATGTAGTGTATGTAGTGTGTGCAGCGTGGGATCTGATATGTAGTGTGTGCAGCGTGGGATCTGATATGTAGTGTGTGCAGCGTGGGATCTGGTATGTAGTGTGTGCAGCGTGGGATCTGATATGTAGTGTGTGCAGCGTGGGGTCTGATATGTAGTGTGTGCAGCGTGGGATCTGGTATGGAGTGTGTGCAGAGTGGGATCTGGTATGTAGTGTGTGCAGAGTGGGATCTGGTATGTAGTGTGTGCATCGTGAGTAATATGTAGTGTGTGCAGCGTGGGATCTGGTATGTAGTGTGTGCAGCGTGGGATCTGGTATGTAGTGTGTGCAGCGTGGGATCTGATATGTAGTGTGTGCAGCATGGGATCTGGTATGTAGTGTTTGCAGCGTGGGATCTGGTATGTAGTGTGTGCAGGGTTGGATCTGGTATGTAGTGTGTGCAGCGTGGGATCTGATATGTAGTGTGTGCAGCGTGGGATCTGATGTGTAGTGTGGGATCTGATATGTAGTGTGTGCAGCGTGGGATCTGGTATGTTGTGTTTGCAGCGTGGGATCTGGTATGTAGTGTGTGCAGCGTGGGATCTGGTATGTAGTGTGTGCAGCGTGGGATCTGATATGTAGTGTGTGCAGCGTGGGATCTGATGTGTAGTGTGGGATCTGATATGTAGTGTGTGCAGCGTGGGATCTGGTATGTAGTGTGTGCAGCGTGGGATCTGATATGTAGTGTGTGCAGCGTGGTATCTGGTATGTAGTGTGTGCAGCGTGGGATCTGATATGTAGTGTGTGCAGCGTGGTATCTGGTATGTAGTGTGTGCAGCGTGGTATCTGGTATGTAGTGTGTGCAGCGTGGGATCTGATATGTAGTGTGTGCAGCGTGGTATCTGGTATGTAGTGTGTGCAGCGTGGGATCTGGTATGTAGTGTGTGCAGCGTGGGATCTGGTATGTAGTGTGTGCAGCGTGGGATCTGATATGTAGTGTGTGCAGCGTGGGATCTGGTATGTAGTGTGTGCAGCGTGGGATCTGGTATGTAGTGTGTGCAGCGTGGGATCTGATATGTAGTGTGTGTGCAGCGTGGGATCTGGTATGTAGTGTGTGCAGCGTGGGATCTGATATGTAGTGTGTGTGCAGCGTGGGATCTGGTATGTAGTGTGTGCAGCGTGGGATCTGGTATGTAGTGTGTGCAGCGTGGGATCTGATATGTAGTGTGTGCAGCGTGGGATCTGATATGTAGTGTGTGCAGCGTGGGATCTGATATGTAGTGTGTGCAGCGTGGGATCTGATATGTAGTGTGTGCAGCGTGGGATCTGATATGTAGTGTGTGCAGCGTGGGATCTGATATGTAGTGTGTGCAGCGTGGGATCTGGTATATAGTGTGTGCAGCGTGGGATCTGGTATGTAGTGTGTGCAGCGTGGGATCTGATATGTAGTGTGTGCAGCGTGGGATCTGGTATGTAGTGTGTGCAGCGTGGGATCTGGTATGTAGTGTGTGCAGCGTGGGATCTGGTATGTAGTGTGTGCAGCGTGGGATCTGGTATGTAGTGTGTGCAGCGTGGGATCTGGTATGTAGTGTGTGCAGCGTGGGGTCTATAGTGTGTGCAGCGTGGGATCTGGTATGTAGTGTGTGCAGCGTGGGATCTGATATGTAGTGTGTGCAGCGTGGGATCTGGTATGTAGTGTGTGCAGTGTGGGATCTGATATGTAGTGTGTGCAGCGTGGGATCTGATATGTAGTGTGTGCAGCGTGGGATCTGGTATGTAGTGTGTGCAGCGTGGGATCTGATATGTAGTGTGTGCAGCGTGGGATCTGGTATGTAGTGTGTGCAGCGTGGGATCTGGTATGTAGTGTGTGCAGCGTGGGGTCTATAGTGTGTGCAGCGTGGGATCTGGTATGTAGTGTGTGCAGCGTGGGATCTGATATGTAGTGTGTGCAGCGTGGGATCTGGTATGTAGTGTGTGCAGCGTGGGATCTGATATGTAGTGTGTGCAGCGTGGGATCTGATATGTAGTGTGTGTGCAGCGTGGGATCTGGTATGTAGTGTGTGCAGCGTGGGATCTGGTATGTAGTGTGTGCAGCGTGGGATCTGGTATGTAGTGTGTGCAGCGTGGGATCTGGTATGTAGTGTGTGCAGCGTGGGATCTGGTATGTAGTGTGTGCAGCGTGGGATCTGATATGTAGTGTGTGCAGCGTGGGATCTGGTATATAGTGTGTGCAGCGTGGGATCTGGTATGTAGTGTGTGCAGCGTGGGATCTGATATGTAGTGTGTGCAGCGTGGGATCTGGTATGTAGTGTGTGCAGCGTGGGATCTGGTATGTAGTGTGTGCAGCGTGGGATCTGGTATGTAGTGTGTGCAGCGTGGGATCTGGTATGTAGTGTGTGCAGCGTGGGATCTGGTATGTAGTGTGTGCAGCGTGGGATCTGATATGTAGTGTGTGCAGCGTGGGATCTGGTATGTAGTGTGTGCAGCGTGGGATCTGGTATGTAGTGTGTGCAGCGTGGGATCTGGTATGTAGTGTGTGCAGCGTGGGATCTGGTATGTAGTGTGTGCAGCGTGGGATCTGGTATGTAGTGTGTGCAGCGTGGGATCTGGTATGTAGTGTGTGCAGCGTGGGATCTGGTATGTAGTGTGTGCAGCGTGGGATCTGATATGTAGTGTGTGCAGCGTGGGATCTGATATGTAGTGTGTGCAGCGTTGGATCTGATATGTAGTGTGTGCAGCGTGGGATATGATATGTAGTGTGTGCAGAGTGGGATCTGGTATGTAGTGTGTGCAGCGTGGGATCTGATATGTAGTGTGTGCAGCGTGGGATCTGGTATGTAGTGTGTGCAGCGTGGGATCTGGTATGTAGTGTGTGCAGCGTGGGATCTGGTATGTAGTGTGTGCAGCGTGGGATCTGGTATGTAGTGTGTGCAGCGTGGGATCTGGTATGTAGTGTGTGCAGCGTGGGATCTGGTATGTAGTGTGTGCAGCGTGGGATCTGGTATGTAGTGTGTGCAGCGTGGGATCTGGTATGTAGTGTGTGCAGCGTGGGATCTGATATGTAGTGTGTGCAGCGTGGGATCTGATATGTAGTGTGTGCAGCGTGGGATCTGGTATGTAGTGTGCAGCGTTGGATCTGATATGTAGTGTGTGCAGCGTGGGATCTGGTATGTAGTGTGTGCAGCGTTGGATCTGATATGTAGTGTGTGCAGCGTGGGATCTGATATGTAGTGTGTGCAGAGTGGGATCTGGTATGTAGTGTGTGCAGCGTGGGGTCTGATATGTAGTGTGTGCAGAGTGGGATCTGGTATGTAGTGTGTGCAGCGTGGGGTCTGATATGTAGTGTGTGCAGAGTGGGATCTGGTATGTAGTGTGTGCAGCGTGGGATCTGATATGTAGTGTGTGCAGAGTGGGATCTGGTATGTAGTGTGTGCAGCGTTGGGTCTGGTATGTAGTGTGTGCAGTGTGGGATCTGATATGTAGTGTGTGCAGCGTGGGATCTGATATGTAGTGTGTGCAGCGTGGGATCTGGTATGTAGTGTGTGCAGCGTGGGATCTGATATGTAGTGTGTGCAGCGTGGGATCTGGTATGTAGTGTGTGCAGCGTGGGATCTGGTATGTAGTGTGTGCAGCGTGGGATCTGGTATGTAGTGTGTGCAGCGTGGGATCTGGTATGTAGTGTGTGCAGCGTGGGATCTGGTATGTAGTGTGTGCAGCGTGGGATCTGGTATGTAGTGTGTGCAGCGTGGGATCTGGTATGTAGTGTGTGCAGCGTGGGATCTGGTATGTAGTGTGTGCAGCGTGGGATCTGATATGTAGTGTGTGAAGCGTGGGATCTGATATGTAGTGTGTGCAGCGTGGGATCTGGTATGTAGTGTGTGCAGCGTGGGATCTGATATGTAGTGTGTGAAGCGTGGGATCTGGTATGTAGTGTGTGCAGCGTGGGATCTGGTATGTAGTGTGTGCAGCGTGGGATCTGGTATGTAGTGTGTGCAGCGTGGGATCTGATATGTAGTGTGTGCAGCGTGGGATCTGATATGTAGTGTGTGCAGCGTGGGATCTGGTATGTAGTGTGTGCAGCGTGGGATCTGGTATGTAGTGTGTGCAGCGTGGGATCTGATATGTAGTGTGTGCAGCGTGGGATCTGGTATGTAGTGTGTGCAGCGTGGGATCTGATATGTAGTGTGTGCAGCGTGGGATCTGATATGTAGTGTGTGCAGCGTGGGATCTGGTATGTAGTGTGTGCAGCGTGGGATCTGATATGTAGTGTGTGCAGAGTGGGATCTGGTATGTAGTGTGTGCAGCGTGGGATCTGGTATGTAGTGTGTGCAGCGTGGGATCTGGTATGTAGTGTGTGCAGCGTGGGATCTGGTATGTAGTGTGTGCAGCGTGGGGTCTGGTATGTAGTGTGTGCAGCGTGGGATCTGGTATGTAGTGTGTGCAGCGTGGGATCTGGTATGTAGTGTGTGCAGCGTTGGGTCTGGTATGTAGTGTGTGCAGCGTGGGATCTGGTATGTAGTGTGTGCAGCGTGGGATCTGGTATGTAGTGTGTGCAGCGTTGGGTCTGGTATGTAGTGTGTGCAGCGTGGGATCTGGTATGTAGTGTGTGCAGCGTGGGATCTGGTATGTAGTGTGTGCAGCGTGGGGTCTGGTATGTAGTGTGTGCAGCGTGGGATCTGGTATGTAGTGTGTGCAGCGTGGGGTCTGGTATGTAGTGTGTGCAGCGTGGGATCTGGTATGTAGTGTGTGCAGCGTGGGATCTGGTATGTAGTGTGTGCAGCGTGGGATCTGGTATGTAGTGTGTGCAGCGTGGGATCTGGTATGTAGTGTGTGCAGCGTGGGATCTGGTATGTAGTGTGTGCAGCGTGGGATCTGGTATGTAGTGTGTGCAGCGTGAGTAATATGTACTATAGCGGCTGGGGACCTCCTGCTTCATCTCTCTCACCTCAGCCATATGAGCCACTTCCAGGTATTCTGTTGAGACCTCTGACAAGTAAACTCTCTTTCTCCTGGAAATGGCGTCCTCCAGCAGGATAAGGGACTTGCTGGGAGGTCTCCTCTCCTGCAGGTTCTGACCCGGTATGTCTCTCCTGCAGGTTCTGACCCGGTATGTCTCTCCTGCAGGTTCTGACCCGGTATGTCTCTCCTGCAGGTTCTGACCCGGTATGTCTCTCCTGCAGGTTCTGACCCGGTATGTCTCTCCTGCAGGTTCTGACCCGGTATGTCTCTCCTGCAGGTTCTGACCCGGTATGTCTCTCCTGCAGGTTTTGACCCGGTATGTCTCTCCTGCAGGTTCTGACCCGGTATGTCTCTCCTGCAGGTTCTGACCCGGTATGTCTCTCCTGCAGGTTCTGACCCGGTATGTCTCTCCTGCAGGTTCTGACCCGGTATGTCTCTCCTGCAGGTTCTGACCCGGTCTGTCTCTCCTGCAGGTTCTGACCCGGTATGTCTCTCCTGCAGGTTCTGACCCGGCCCGTCCACCCATGGAGCAGTCCATTCTCAGTCGTTGTGTGGCCTCTCTGCAGCTCTGTCATCACTGGCTGAGGAGCCGCACTCAACACCACGTGGCAATGGGAGCCCCCGGCCCTCTACTACTGCTCACCCACGGAGACCTGCCTGTGAGTAACACACACACACACACACACACACACAGACCTGCCTGTGAGTAACACTGTTCTCTGTCTTTGATACTCTACTCAGACCACCCTCAGCTGCCTCTCCTTCCTCCATCTCCGCTCAGGACTTTGCTGACTATTTTAAGGAAAAGGTGGAATCCATACGTCAGAACATGCCCTCTGTTTCTTCCCCCCATCCTACACCTCTTCCTAACTCTCCTCCTTTCTTCCTTGATTCTTTTTCCACTGTCTCAGAGGAGGATGTGTCGCTGTTGATCGCCACTTCTCCCTCTACCACTTGCCCTCTTGACCCCATTCCCTCCCATCTCATAAAACCTCTAGCTCCTACTATAATCCCTACGCTCACACACATGTTTAACACCTAACTCTATTCTGGAACCTTTCCATCCTCCTTCAAACATGCAACAGTCATACCATTACTCAAAAACAGCAAGCTTGACCCTACCTGTCTTTCTAACTATCGACCTGTCTCCCTCCTGCCTTTTGCCTCTAAACTCCTTGAACGTCTTGTATTCTCTCGCTTGCTCCATTTTCTCAACACCTATTCTCTCCTAGACCCTCTACAATCTGGCTTCCGCACTGCTCACTCCACGGAAACAGCCCTCACTAAAATAACTAATGACCTCCATGCTGCCAAAGACAGAGGTCATTACACTCTGCTCATATTACTCGACCTCTCTGCAGCATTTGACACCGTGGACCACCCTCTTCTCCTTCACATTCTCCATACTCTTGGTATTCGGAACAAAGCTCTATCCTGGATCTCATCCTACCTCTCCCATCGTACTTTCAGTGTCTCTTCTGCTAACACCTCCTCCTCCTCTATTGATCTCTCTGTGGAGGTACCCCAGGGCTCTGTCCTGGGACCTCTTCTCTTTTCTCTGTACACACTCTCTCTAGGTGACCTAATAACATCTTTTGGGTTTAATTATCACCTCTATGCTGACGACACACAAATATACTTTTCAACACCTGACCTTACACCTGCTATACAGACCAAAGTTTCTGAATGTCTCTCTGCTATATCATCCTGGATGGCCCTCCGTCGCCTTAAACTCAACATGGCTAAAACAGAGCTCCTCATACTACCTCCCAAACCTGACCCTACTACCTCCTTCCACATTAATGTTGGAACTACGATCATCCACCCAGTAGCCCAAGCACGCTGCCTAGGGGTCACACTCGACTCCTCTCTCTCATTCGCCCCTCACATTCAAAACATTTCTAAAACTTGTTGCTTTTTCCTCCGAAATATAAAACAAAGATACGCCCTTTCCTCTGTTGCTCGACTGCTAAAACTCTGACTCAGGCCCTCATTCTCTCCCGTCTTGATTACTGTAACCTCCTGCTGTCCAGCCTTCCTGCCTCTCACCTGTCTCCCCTACAATCTATCCTAAACGCTGCTGCCAGAATCACTCTACTCTTTCCTAGATCTGTCTCAGCATCTCCCCTCATGAAATCCCTCTCCTGGCTTTCAATCAAATCCCGCATCTCACACTCCATTCTTCTCCTCACTTTTAAAGCTTTACATTCTTCTCCCCCTCCTTACATCTCAGCCCTAATTTCTCGCTATGCACCATCCAGACTCTTGCGTTCTGCTCAAGGATGTCTTCTTTCTACCCCCTTTGTATCTAAAGCCCTCTCCCGCCTTAAACCTTTTTCACTGACTGCCCCACACCTCTGGAATGCCCTTCCCCTCAGTACCCGACTAGCACCCTCTCTATCCACCTTTAAGACCCACCTTAAGACACACTTGCTTAAAGAAGCATACGAATAGCACTGTGGATATTCTGAACACAGGATACATAAAGCTTGGCCCCCTGCAGATGCACTTACCAGAACTCCCTCCTACTGTCTCTGTACGTTCTCCCTACCTACCAATTAGACTGTAAGCTCCTCGGGGCAGGGACTCCTCTTCCTTAATGTTACGTTTATGTCTAAAGCACTTATTCCCATGATCTGTTATTTATATTATCTGTTATTTATTTGATTACCACACGTATTACTACTGTGAAGCGCTATGTACATTAATGGCGCTATATAAATAAAGACACACAATACAATACAACACACACACACTCAATACCACGTGTCAATGGGAGCCCCCGGCCCTCTACTACTGCTCACCCACGGAGACCTGCCTGTGAGTAACACACACACCACACACCACACACCACACACACACACACACACCTGCCTGTGAGTAGCACACACACCACGTGGCAATGGGATCTTTCGGCCCTCTACTACTGCTCACCCACGGAGACCTGCCTGGGAGTAGCACACACACACACCACGTGGTAGTGGGAGCACTCGGCCCTCTACTACTGCTCACACACGGAGACCTGCCTGTGAGTAGCACACACACACCACGTGGCAGTGGGATCTTCTGGCCCTCTACTACTGCTCACCTACGGAGACCTGCCTGTGAGTTACACACACACACACACACACACCACACACACCACACACACCACACACACACACACACCACGTGTCAATGGGAGCACTCGGCCCTCTACTACTGCTCACACACGGAGACCTGCCTGTGAGTTACACACACACACACACACCACGTGGCAGTGGGAGTACTCGGCCCTCTACTACTGCTCACCCACGGAGACCTGCCTGTGAGTAGCACACACACCACGTGGCAATGGGATCTTTTGGCCCTCTACTACTGCTCACACACGGAGACCTGCCTGGGAGTAGCACATAGATCTGCCTGTGTGGAGCACACACACACAGGTATCTGCCTGTGAGGAGCGCACACACACACTCATACACACACAGGGATCTGCCTGTGAGGAGCACACACACACAGGGATCTGCCTGTGAGGAGCACACACACACACACACACAGATCTGCCTGTGAGGAGCGCACACACACACTCATACACACACGGGGATCTGCCTGTGAGGAGCACACACACACAGGGATCTGCCTATGAGGAGCACACACACACAGGTATCTGCCTGTGAGGAGCGCACACACACACTCATACACACACAGGGATCTGCCTGTGAGGAGCACACACACACACAGGGATCTGCCTGTGAGGAGCACACACACACACACACACAGATCTGCCTGTGAGGAGCACACACACACAGATCTGCCTGTGAGGAGCACACACACACAGATCTGTCTGTGAGGAGCAAGCACACACACACACACACACACACAGAGATCTGCCTGTGAGGAGCACACACACAGGGATATGCCTTTGAGGAGCACACACACACACAGTGATCTGCCTGTGAGGCGCGCACACACACACACACACACACACACACACCTGCCTGCCTGCCTGTGAGGCGCGCACACACACACAGGGACCTGCCTGTGAGGAGCACACACACACAGATCTGTCTGTGAGGAGCAAGCACACACACACACACACACACACACACACAGAGATCTGCCTGTGAGGAGCACACACACAGGGATATGCCTTTGAGGAGCGCACACACACACACAGGGATCTGCCTGTGAGGAGCACACACACAGGGATATGCCTTTGAGGAGCACACACACACACAGTGATCTGCCTGTGAGGCGCGCACACACACACACACACACACACACCTGCCTGCCTGTGAGGCGCGCACACACACACAGGGACCTGCCTGTGAGGAGTGTGTTTATCCTCCTGTGTAACGTCTGTCGTCTTCTTGGTCTTTTAATCTCTCTTAGAATCCACTCGCGTTCCATCCTTGTCCAACAATGATAATTTCTTCTTGTGATGTGTCCAGCTCACCGCCATTTTAGTTTCTTCACCTGTTTCAGACCCATTCATTCTTTTTCCTGACTCTTCGGGTGTCACGGTAGGGTCAGGGTTATAATACACACCTTCTAATCCGGGTTGAATTGAATGAGACTGTAATATAATAAAGAGATTTTATTCCTTACAGTTCAGGTGGACACACAAGGCACGAAATACAGTAAACCTACAACAATTTATACATATTAAAATATTCTGTTCGGTTAATCTGAGAGGGCTGAAAATTACCATGCCATCATGCCGGAGGCATAACTACATGGTGTCCAAATTTCAGCCTTCCAGCTATCACCGAACCAGAGATCGCAATATTGGGTTTTAGAACCTCATGTTACACAAACCACATTTCTCCGCCATTGGAGTCAATGGCGACAACCACACTTTATACAGTTAACCATACTCCGTTTGATTAGCCTGAGAGGGCTGGGAATGGCCATGCAACCATGCTGGAGGTGTGACTACCTGATGGCCAAATCTCAGTCCTCTAGCCCTCACCTAACCGGAGATAAGGATTTCTGTTTTTATACAATATTTTAAACCGGCATCCTATTTTCCCTCATGGCGGCCAATAGCGACGACCGTAACTATATACATATGAAATACCCTCCGTTCGGTTAGTCTGAGAGGGCTGGAAACTGCCATGCAATCATGCCGGAGGCATGACTACCCGGTGGCCAAATTCCAGCCTTCCAGCTATCGCCGAACCAGAGACAGGAATATCAGGTTTTAAACATATTTTAAACCTAGCATTTTTTTTCCGCCATTGATGTCAATGGCAGCGACCATCATGGCGGGTGCGACCCTTTCTCGCGGACTTTGCCCGTCGGACCTGGTTGGGGTCGAGAGAGGGGTTACCCACAAGCTAGGGGCAGAAAGAATTTTATCGCTAGCTGCCCCAGAACCAAAGTTATAAACTTTAATAGGTGTTGAACTTGGCAGTAACCGAGTTCTCACGGCAATTGAGTGATCAAAGCTCCTTCCATGAAACAGTAGCGGCACTCGGATGCTGTGGTTTTGGCCGCCAGCCAACACCGCTACATTAGGGCTTCCCCTGACTCGCTACAGTTACCAGCGGCCATTTCTAGGAATCCTAAGATTAATGGAGAGAGGTGGAACGAGAGTAACGGAGAGAGGGGGAACGAGAGTAACGGAGAGGGGGGGAACGAGAGTAACGGAGAGGGGGGGAACGAGAGTAACGGAGAGGGGGGGAACGAGAGTAACGGAGAGGGGGGGAACGAGAGTAACGGAGAGGGGGGGAACGAGAGTAACGGAGAGGGGGGGAACGAGAGTAACGGAGAGGGGGGGAACGAGAGTAACGGAGAGGGGGGGAACGAGAGTAACGGAGAGGGGGGGAACGAGAGTAACGGAGAGGGGGGGAACGAGAGTAACGGAGAGGGGGGGAACGAGAGTAACGGAGAGAGGGGGAACGAGAGTAACGGAGAGAGGTGGAACGAGAGTAACGGAGAGGGGGGGAACGAGAGTAACGGAGAGGGGGGGAACGAGAGTAACGGAGAGGGGGGGAACGAGAGTAACGGAGAGGGGGGGAACGAGAGTAACGGAGAGGGGGGGAACGAGAGTAACGGAGAGGGGGGGAACGAGAGTAACGGAGAGGGGGGGAACGAGAGTAACGGAGAGGGGGGGAACGAGAGTAACGGAGAGGGGGGGAACGAGAGTAACGGAGAGGGGGGGAACGAGAGTAACGGAGAGGGGGGGAACGAGAGTAACGGAGAGGGGGGGAACGAGAGTAACGGAGAGGGGGGGAACGAGAGTAACGGAGAGAGGTGGAACGAGAGTAACGGAGAGAGGTGGAACGAGAGTAACGGAGGGAGGGGGAACGAGAGTAACGGAGAGGGGGGGAACGAGAGTAACGGAGAGGGGGGGAACGAGAGTAACGGAGAGGGGGGGAACGAGAGTAACGGAGAGGGGGGGAACGAGAGTAACGGAGAGGGGGGGAACGAGAGTAACGGAGAGGGGGGGGAACGAGAGTAACGGAGAGGGGGGGGAACGAGAGTAACGGAGAGGGGGGGGAACAAGAGTAACGGAGAGGGGGGGGGGAACGAGAGTAACGGAGGGGGGGGGGAACGAGAGTAACGGAGGGGGGGGGGAACGAGAGTAACGGAGAGGGGGGGGGGAACGAGAGTAACGGAGAGGGGGGGGAACGAGAGTAACGGAGAGAGGGGGGGGGGGAACGAGAGTAACGGAGAGGGGGGGGGGGAACGAGAGTAACGGAGGGGGGGGGGGAACGAGAGTAACGGAGGGGGGGGGGAACGAGAGTAACGGAGAGGGGGGGGAACGAGAGTAACGGAGAGGGGGGGGGAACGAGAGTAACGGAGAGGGGGGGAACGAGAGTAACGGAGAGGGGGGGAACGAGAGTAACGGAGAGGGGGGGGGGAACGAGAGTAACGGAGGGGGGGGGGGAACGACGAGAGTAACGGAGGGGGGGGGGGGAACGAGAGTAACGGAGGGGGGGGGAACGAGAGTAACGGAGGAGGGGGGGGAACGAGAGTAACGGAGGAGGGGGGGGAACGAGAGTAACGGAGAGGGGGGGGAACGAGAGTAACGGAGAGGGGGGGAACGAGAGTAACGGAGAGGGGGGGGAACGAGAGTAACGGAGAGGGGGGGGGAACGAGAGTAACGGAGAGGGGGGGAACGAGAGTAACGGAGAGGGGGGGAACGAGAGTAACGGAGAGGGGGGGAACGAGAGTAACGGAGAGGGGGGGGAACGAGAGTAACGGAGAGGGGGGGGAACGAGAGTAACGGAGAGGGGGGGAACGAGAGTAACGGAGAGGGGGGGAACGAGAGTAACGGAGAGAGGGGGGAACGAGAGTAACGGAGAGGGGGGGAACGAGAGTAACGGAGAGGGGGGGAACGAGAGTAACGGAGAGGGGGGGAACGAGAGTAACGGAGAGGGGGGGGAACGAGAGTAACGGAGAGGGGGGGGAACGAGAGTAACGGAGAGGGGGGGAACGAGAGTAACGGAGAGGGGGGGAACGAGAGTAACGGAGAGGGGGGGAACGAGAGTAACGGAGAGGGGGGGGAACGAGAGTAACGGAGAGGGGGGGGAACGAGAGTAACGGAGAGGGGGGGAACGAGAGTAACGGAGAGGGGGGGAACGAGAGTAACGGAGAGGGGGGAACGAGAGTAACGGAGAGAGGTGAACGAGAGTAACGGAGGAGGGGGGAACGAGAGTAACGGAGAGGGGGGGAACGAGAGTAACGGAGAGGGGGGGAACGAGAGTAACGGAGAGGGGGGGAACGAGAGTAACGGAGAGGGGGGGGAACGAGAGTAACGGAGAGGGGGGGAACGAGAGTAACGGAGAGGGGGGGGAACGAGAGTAACGGAGAGGGGGGAGGGGGGGAACGAGAGTAACGGAGAGGGGGGGGAACGAGAGTAACGGAGAGGGGGGGGGAACGAGAGTAACGGAGAGGGGGGGGGGAACGAGAGTAACGGAGGGGGGGGGGAACGAGAGTAACGGAGAGGGGGGGGAACGAGAGTAACGGAGAGGGGGGGAACGAGAGTAACGGAGAGGGGGGGAACGAGAGTAACGGAGAGGGGGGGAACGAGAGTAACGGAGAGGGGGGGGGGGAACGAGAGTAACGGAGAGGGGGGGGGGGAACGAGAGTAACGGAGGGGGGGGGGAACGAGAGTAACGGAGAGGGGGGGGAACGAGAGTAACGGAGAGGGGGGGGAACGAGAGTAACGGAGAGGGGGGGAACGAGAGTAACGGAGAGGGGGGGAACGAGAGTAACGGAGAGGGGGGGAACGAGAGTAACGGAGGGGGGGGGGGAGGGAACGAGGAGTAACGGAGGGGGGGGGGGGGGAACGAGAGTAACGGAGGGGGGGGGGAACGAGAGTAACGGAGGGGGGGGAACGAGAGTAACGGAGGGGGGGGGGAACGAGAGTAACGGAGGGGGGGGGGAACGAGAGTAACGGAGAGGGGGGGGAACGAGAGTAACGGAGAGGGGGGGAACGAGAGTAACGGAGAGGGGGGGAACGAGAGTAACGGAGAGGGGGGGAACGAGAGTAACGGAGAGGGGGGGGAACGAGAGTAACGGAGAGGGGGGGGAACGAGAGTAACGGAGAGGGGGGGAACGAGAGTAACGGAGAGGGGGGGAACGAGAGTAACGGAGAGGGGGGGAACGAGAGTAACGGAGAGGGGGGGAACGAGAGTAACGGAGAGGGGGGGAACGAGAGTAACGGAGAGGGGGGGAACGAGAGTAACGGAGGGGGGGGGGGAACGAGAGTAACGGAGGGGGGGGGGGAACGAGAGTAACGGAGAGGGGGGGAACGAGAGTAACGGAGAGGGGGGGAACGAGAGTAACGGAGAGGGGGGGAACGAGAGTAACGGAGAGGGGGGGGAACGAGAGTAACGGAGAGGGGGGGGAACGAGAGTAACGGAGAGGGGGGGGAACGAGAGTAACGGAGAGGGGGGGAACGAGAGTAACGGAGAGGGGGGGGAACGAGAGTAACGGAGAGGGGGGGGAACGAGAGTAACGGAGAGGGGGGGAACGAGAGTAACGGAGGGGGGGGGGAACGAGAGTAACGGAGGGGGGGGGGAACGAGAGTAACGGAGAGGGGGGGGAACGAGAGTAACGGAGAGGGGGGGAACGAGAGTAACGGAGAGGGGGGGAACGAGAGTAACGGAGAGGGGGGAACGAGAGTAACGGAGAGGGGGGGGAACGAGAGTAACGGAGAGGGGGGGGAACGAGAGTAACGGAGAGGGGGGGAACGAGAGTAACGGAGAGGGGGGGGAACGAGAGTAACGGAGAGGGGGGGAACGAGAGTAACGGAGAGGGGGGGAACGAGAGTAACGGAGAGGGGGGGAACGAGAGTAACGGAGAGGGGGGGAACGAGAGTAACGGAGGGGGGGGGGGAACGAGAGTAACGGAGGGGGGGGGGGAACGAGAGTAACGGAGGGGGGGGGAACGAGAGTAACGGAGAGGGGGGGAACGAGAGTAACGGAGAGGGGGGGGAACGAGAGTAACGGAGAGGGGGGGAACGAGAGTAACGGAGAGGGGGGGAACGAGAGTAACGGAGAGGGGGGGAACGAGAGTAACGGAGAGGGGGGGAACGAGAGTAACGGAGAGGGGGGGAACGAGAGTAACGGAGAGGGGGGGAACGAGAGTAACGGAGAGGGGGGGAACGAGAGTAACGGAGAGGGGGGGAACGAGAGTAACGGAGAGGGGGGGAACGAGAGTAACGGAGAGGGGGGGAACGAGAGTAACGGAGAGGGGGGGAAGAGAGTAACGGAGGGGGGGGAACGAGAGTATCGGGAGAGAGGGGGAACGAGAGTATCGGAGAGAGGGGGAACGAGAGTATCGGAGAGAGGGGGAACGAGAGTATCGGAGACAGGGGGAACGAGAGTATCGGAGAGGGGGGGAACGAGAGTATCGGAGAGGGGGGAGTGTATGATTGTTAGAAAAAATCTATTGGGTATAACATTTACATTTTTCAGTTAGATAGAAAAAAAATCTGAAAGTAAATTGTGGGGGAAAGGGTGTGGGAGAGGGGCAAGCAGAAGGTTCGCCTAGGGCGCCAAATGGCCGTGCACCGGCCCTGTGAGTGCGCCAGGAGACACCGTCACCAAAGCTTGTCACTGCCACAATTGAAGAATTGTTCAAGACATTGGATTGGGAAGAAAAAGGAATAAAAAACAATGGTGAATATTTGAGTCATTTACGATTTGCAGAAGACATTGTTATTTTTGCCACAAGTCCAGAAGTCCTCCAGCAACAACTCAGAGAAGTCGCCGAAGCAAGTAAGCATGGGGCCTCCATAAGAATCTCAGCGAGACCAAAGTGATGTTCAACAAATGTGTCAAACCTGCAAAGATCGAAATAATAAGTGGAATACAACTAGAAGAAGTGGAAGTTTATGTCTACCTTGGCCGGCAAATAACAGTGGATGGGACACTCTTGAATGAAATCAGTCGGAGAATGAAGATGGGATGGAGGCATTTGGAAGAAATAAGATCATATTTCAAGGGAACCTTTCACAGCCTCAGGAATAAGGTTTTTGACCTGTGTAACCTTCCCGTGTTCACGTATGTGAAACTTGGACCCTAAATGCGAAGATAATTCAGAAGCTTCAGACAACGCAAAGAGTATGGAGCGATGCATGCTGGGTATTACCCGAAGAGACAGGAAAAAGAATGAATGTGTTCAAAACCAAACAAAAGTCTGTGACATCATTTCATGAGTCAAGAAATTAAAATGGCGGTGGGCCAGACATATCGCAGGAAGAAATGACCATCGTTGGACAAAGATGGTGCACGACTGGATTCCAAGAGAGATTAAAAGACCAAGACAATGACCAAAAGTAAGATGGGAGCGAGGTGGAGAAGAGAGGCTGTAACCGCAGGGCATGGGAGATCACTGGGGAGACTTCATCCAGCAGTGGGGAGACACGGGCTGGAGAGGATGGGATGAGGGAATGTGTGGGAGCGACGTGAAGAAGAGAGGCTGTAACCGCAGGACCTGGGAGATCACTGGGGAGGCTTCATCCAGCAGTGGGGAGACACGGGCTGGAGAGGATGGGATGAGGGAATGTGTGGGAGCGACGTGAAGAAGAGAGGCTGTAACCGCAGGACCTGGGAGATCACTGGGGACGCTTCATACAGCAGTAGCGAGACACGGGCTGGAGAGGATGGGATGAGGGAATGTGTGGGAGCGATGTGGAGAAGAGAGGCTGTAACCGCAGGACCTGGGAGATCACTGGGGAGGCTTCATCCAGCAGTGGGGAGACACGGCTGGAGAGGATGGGATGAGGGAATGTGTGGGAGCGACGTGGAGAAGAGAGGCTGTAACCGCAGGACCTGGGAGATCACTGGGGAGGCTTCATCCAGCAGTGGGGAGACACAGGCTGGAGAGGATGGGAGGAGGGAATGTGTGGGAGCGACTTGGAGAAGAGAGTCTGTAACCGCAGGACGTGGAAGATCACTGGGGAGGCTTCATCCAGCAGTGGGGAGACACGGGCTGGGGAGGATGGGATGAGGGAATGTGTGGGAGCGATGTGGAGAAGAGAGGCTGTAACTGCAGGCCCTGGGAGATCACTGGGGAGGCTTCATCCAGCAGTGGGGAGACACGGGCTGGGGAGGATGGGATGAGGGAATGTGTGGGAGCGACGTGGAGAAGAGAGACTGTAACCGCAGGACCTGGGAGATCACTGGGGAGGCTTCATCCAGCAGTGGGGAGACACGGCTGGAGAGGATGGGATGAGGGAATGTGTGGGAGCGATGTGGAGAAGAGAGGCTGTAACCGCAGGACCTGGGAGATCACTGGGGAGGCTTCATCCAGCAGTGGGGAGACACAGGCTGGAGAGGATGGGAGGAGGGAATGTGTGGGAGCGACGTGGAGAAGAGAGGCTGTAACCGCAGGACCTGGAAGATCACTGGGGAGGCTTCATCCAGCAGTGGGGAGACACGGGCTGGGGAGGATGGGATGAGGGAATGTGTGGGAGCGATGTGGAGAAGAGAGGCTGTAACCGCAGGCCCTGGGAGATCACTGGGGAGGCTTCATCCAGCAGTGGGGAGACACGGGCTGGGGAGGATGGGATGAGGGAATGTGTGGGAGCGACGTGGAGAAGAGAGACTGTAACCGCAGGACCTGGGAGATCACTGGGGAGGCTTCATCCAGCAGTGGGGAGACACGGGCTGGAGAGGATGGGATGAGGGAATGTGTGGGAGCGACGTGGAGAAGAGAGGCTGTAACCGCAGGACCTGGGAGATCACTGGGGAGGCTTCATCCAGCAGTGGGGAGACACGGGCTGGAGAGGATGGGATGAGGGAATGTGTGGCAGCGAAGTGGAGAAGAGAGGCTGTAACCGCAGGACCTGGAGATCATTGGGGAGGCTTCATCCAGCAGTGGGGAGACACGGGCTGGAGAGGATGGGATGGGGGAATGTGTGGGAGCGACGTGGAGAAGAGAGGCTGTAACCGCAGGCCCTGGAGATCATTGGGGATGCTTCATCCAGCAGTGGGGAGACACGGGCTGGAGAGGATGGGATGAGGGAATGTGTGGGTGCGACGTGGAGAAGAGAGGCTGTAACCGCAGGACCTGGGAGATCACTGGGGAGGCTTCATCCAGCAGTGGGGAGACACGGGCTGGAGAGGATGGGATGAGGGAATGTGTGGGAGCGATGTGGAGAAGAGAGGCTGTAACCGCAGGACCTGGGAGATCACTGGGGAGGCTTCATCCAGCAGTGGGGAGACACGGGCTGGGGAGGATGAGGGAATGTGTGGGAGCGACGTGGAGAAGAGAGGCTGTAACCGCAGGACCTGGGAGATCACTGGGGAGACTTCATCCAGCAGTGGGGAGACACGGGCTGGAGAGGATGGGATGAGGGAATGTTTGGCAGCGAAGTGGAGAAGAGAGGCTGTAACCGCAGGACCTGGGGGATCACTGGGGAGGCTTCATCCAGCAGTGGGGAGACACGGGCTGGAGAGGATGGGATGAGGGAATGTGTGGGAGCGACGTGGAGAAGAGAGGCTGTAACCGCAGGACCTGGGGGATCACTGGGGAGGCTTCATCCAGCAGTGGGGAGACACGGGCTGGGGAGGATGGGATGAGGGAATGTGTGGGAGCGACGTGGAGAAGAGAGGCTGTAACCGCAGGACCTGGGGGTCACTGGGGAGGCTTCATCCAGCAGTGGGGAGACACGGGCTGGAGAGGATGGGATGAGGGAATGTTTGGCAGCGAAGTGGGGAAGAGAGGCTGTAACCGCAGGACCTGGGGGATCACTGGGGAGGCTTCATCCAGCAGTGGGGAGACACGGGCTGGGGAGGATGGGATGAGGGAATGTGTGGGAGCGACGTGGAGAAGAGAGGCTGTAACCGCAGGACCTGGGAGATCACTGGGGCGGCTTCATCCAGCAGTGGGGAGACACGGGCTGGAGAGGATGGGATGAGGGAATGTTTGGCAGCGAAGTGGGGAAGAGAGGCTGTAACCGCAGGACCTGGGAGATCACTGGGGAGGCTTCATCCAGCAGTGGGGAGACACGGGCTGGAGAGGATGGGATGAGGGAATGTGTGGGAGCGACGTGGAGAAGAGAGGCTGTAACCGCAGGACCTGGGAGATCACTGGGGCGGCTTCATCCAGCAGTGGGGAGACACGGGCTGGAGAGGATGGGAGGAGGGAATGTGTGGGAGCGACGTGGAGAACAGAGGCTGTAACCGCAGGACCTGGGAGGTCACTGGGGAGGCTTCATCCAGCAGTGGGGAGACACGGGCTGGGGGGGATGGGATGGGGGAATGTGTGGG
This sequence comes from Ascaphus truei, assembly GCF_040206685.1. NCBI lineage: Eukaryota > Metazoa > Chordata > Amphibia > Anura > Ascaphidae > Ascaphus > Ascaphus truei. Next base: position 29,334 of record NW_027454267.1, on the reverse strand, counting down.
AGCGACGTGGAGAAGAGAGGCTGTAACCACAGGACCTGGGAGATCACTGGGGAGGCTTCATCCAGCAGTGGGGAGACACGGGCTGGGGAGGATGGGATGAGGGAATGTGTGGGAGCGACGTGGAGAAGAGAGGCTGTAACCGCAGGACCTGGGAGATCACTGGGGAGACTTCATCCAGCAGTGGGGAGACACGGGCTGGAGAGGATGGGATGAGGGAATGTGTGGGAGCGACGTGGAGAAGAGGGGCTGTAACCGCAGGACCTGGGAGATCACTGGGGAGACTTCATCCAGCAGTGGGGAGACACGGGCTGGAGAGGATGGGATGAGGGAATGTGTGGGAGCGACGTGGAGAAGAGAGGCTGTAACCGCAGGACCTGGGAGATCACTGGGGAGACTTCATCCAGCAGTGGGGAGACACGGGCTGGAGAGGATGGGATGAGGGAATGTGTGGGAGCGACGTGGAGAAGAGGCTGTAACCGCAGGAACTGGGAGATCACTGGGGCGGCTTCATCCAGCAGTGGGGAGACACGGGCTGAAGGTGATTATATATGTACACATGTACTGTAGCGCCGACGAGTATTCTAAAACAAATCTGGGGCAATCACCAACAAACCCAGGTACATGCTGCAACATTTCCCTGACATTTCTGCAGACAGACTAATGGCCCATTGGATTAACAGCGGGAGTCCCTGGCAGTCCCATTCAAAGGCCCTGGTGTGTTAATTTGATGGGTCATTAGTCTGTCTGCAGAAATGTCACTGAAATGTACCCAGCATGTACCCAGGGAAAACAAAAACAGAGCAGCGCCCAAAATAGTAATGAAATGTCCACTGAGTCCAAGATATAGCCCAGTCAGTGGTGATGTATGGTCAGGCTCCACTTAGTAGATTGGTCCCATGCAGAAAGATGAAAAGAAAATAATCATAGTCTGTATTGTCAACACAACAGACAAAAAAACAATACTAACAACAAATAACACACAACATGTAACACAGAAACTGATGACATATAAACTAATTTATTTAAACAAGGATGCCTGTTGCAGCGGATCATCAGGGGTTAAAACCCAAAACCCTACTTACAACAGGACCGGAAAAACAAGCGTGTGAACACCAGGCAATGGCCAATCCCTCCGGACGAAGAAAGTCCTCTGCAGACACCTGCACAAGTGGGGGGTAGCAGCGCCCTCCTCCCGCTGGCCACAAGGAACCCAACGAATAGCCCAGCAACACACAGGGACCGTTCACCGACCTTAAACTTGAGTCAGCCCAGGAACCCACAACATAATAGTCTTCAATTTTTGCACCATCAAAAAAAAGCCAAAAAGGTGGAACAAAACACTGAGCATCTTTCAGTAGCTACTAGTAATCAATACCATATATTGTCAGAAATAGAATCAGAGAGTGAAATTGAAAGCACAGGGTATACCCCCCCCTCCCAACCCCTAGAGTAAAGAGGCCTTCTCTTTTTTAGAGTGGAGGAGGGAGAGGGAGCATCTCTTTCCAGAGATAGAGATTCAGAATCCCCCTTTAGATTTACAGCCCCTAAATCTGAAAGAAAGAACGAACTAGAGGGAAAAGAGGGGGAGCTAGAAGAAGAAAGAAGGAACTAGAGGGAAAAGAGGGGGGAGCTAGAAGAAGAAAGAACGAACTAGAGGGAAAAGAGGGGGAGCTAGAAGAAGAAAGAGAAATGGTTCAGAGCACCATGTAAGTATCTTCCATATCAGTAGCCACGAACTAACTGCCGCTGAAAGAAAAGTGCTTGGCAAAGGTCTGACTTTTGCACCTGTTTGTGACCCGAATAATTTTAATTTGTATATTAATGTTCACAGATTCGCGAGAAAATGGCTCTCAAAAAATACTTTGTAAGAGATGCTCCTACTATCCAAGCAAGTCCATCTGCTGAGGGTATAACTAAACACAACCAAGGAAAATGTTTTCAAAAATCAGTCCACGGTTTATCCCAAACATATACAGGGACAGGGACATCTAGTGAATACATTTGTTGAAATGGTTACTAAGGACCTTGAGGAATCAAGTCGGACATTCAAAATCTGGCATGACAATTTGAGTAAAATAGAAAAAGACGCCTTGATCCAGCTAGAGGGCAACGAAAATATAGTGATCAAACCCGCCGATAAGGGGGGGGGGGGGCATTGTAATAATGGATCAGGTGTTTTACGTCCAGGAGTCTCTTCGACTCCCGAGCGACACCAACACTTACCTCCCCCTTTTAGGCGATCCCTTAATTCAATTTAAGCAAGAGATGTTGGCTTTGTTGAATAAAGGGTTGGCCAATCTAGCTATTACTGCCGATGAGTTCGATTTTTTAAGGATAGCATTCCCACGCACGCCTTTATTTTATTCCGAAAATTCACAAGCACCTCACTCAACTACCGGATAGACCTATTATTTCTGGGATTAAATCACTTACTTCTAATTTATCACAGTTTATTGATTTTCCTCTTCAACCGTTTGTATGCACTAATAAATCTCATTTACGTGACACTACACATGTCTTACATGTACTTCGAGATGTAGAATGGCGGCCCGGGTACATTTGGGTGACAGCAGATGTAACTTCTTTGTATACCGTCATCCAGCATGACCTCGGCTGCCAGGCTGTATCTCGAGTACTGGACTCTGACACCGATATGGCACCAGGTTTGAAAATGTTTTTGTTGGAAAGTATTCAGCATATTCTTACGCACAATTATTTTTGTTTTGATTCACAGTTTTTCTTACAAGTATGTGGGACGGCCATGGGCACGAGATTTGCACCAAGTTATGCTAACCTCTTCATGGGCATGTGGGAGAGGATTACATATGGAACTGCCCACTTGGTGCTATGGCGTCGCTACATCGACGACGTGGTGTTTATTTGGTCTGGGGGTGTCCAATTATTGGATGAGTTCATCATATATTTAAATAATAATGACAGAAATTTAAAGTTTTCCTGTCACTATGATGAACAACAAGTTAATTTTTTGGATTTAAATTTGTATATTGTTAATGATATGATCCAAACTAAAACTTTCTTCAAACCTGTCCAGGCCAATAACTATCTAATGGCAGACAGCCACCATAATCCCCAGGGGATCAGAAATATACCCAAGGGGCAGCTCACACGCCTGAAGCGTAACTGTTCTGACCCTCAGGCATTTGCCAGTCAGGCTGAAGAGCTGAAACAAAAGTTTGTTCAACGAAAATACCCTGCCGAGCAGTTAGATCATGTTATGGAACAGGGTGACCGCACGGATAGATCTGCACTGCCGAGCAGTTAGATCATGTTATGGAACAGGGTGACCGCACGGATAGATCTGCACTGCCGAGCAGTTAGATCATGTTATGAACCAGGCTGACCGCACGGATAGATCTGCACTGCCGAGCAGTTAGATCATGTTATGGAACAGGCTGACCGCACGGATAGATCTGCACTGCCGAGCAGTTAGATCATGTTATGGAACAGGGTGACCGCACGGATAGATCTGCACTGCCGAGCAGTTAGATCATGTTATGGACCAGGCTGACCGCACGGATAGATCTGCACTGCCGAGCAGTTAGATCGTGTTATGGAACAGGCTGACCGCACGGATAGATCTGCACTGCCGAGCAGTTAGATCGTGTTATGGAACAGGCTGACCGCACGGATAGATCTGCACTGCCGAGCAGTTAGATCGTGTTATGGAACAGGCTGACCGCACGGATAGATCTGCACTGCCGAGCAGTTAGATCGTGTTATGGAACAGGCTGACCGCACGGATAGATCTGCACTGCCGAGCAGTTAGATCGTGTTATGGAACAGGCTGACCGCACGGATAGATCTGCACTGCCGAGCAGTTAGATCGTGTTATGGAACAGGCTGACCGCACGGATAGATCTGCACTGCCGAGCAGTTAGATCGTGTTATGGAACAGGCTGACCGCACGGATAGATCTGCACTGCCGAGCAGTTAGATCATGTTATGGAACAGGCTGACCGCACGGATAGATCTGCACTGCCGAGCAGTTAGATCATGTTATGGAACAGGCTGACCGCACGGATAGATCTGCACTGCCGAGCAGTTAGATCGTGTTATGGAACAGGCTGACCGTACGGATAGATCTGCACTGCCGAGCAGTTAGATCGTGTTATGGAACAGGCTGACCGCACGGATAGATCTGCACTGCCGAGCAGTTAGATCGTGTTATGGAACAGGCTGACCGCACGGATAGATCTGCACTGCCGAGCAGTTAGATCGTGTTATGGAACAGGCTGACCGCACGGATAGATCTGCACTGCCGAGCAGTTAGATCATGTTATGGAACAGGCTGACCGCACGGATAGATCTGCACTGCCGAGCAGTTAGATCATGTTATGGACCAGGCTGACCGCACGGATAGATCTGCACTGCCGAGCAGTTAGATCGTGTTATGGAACAGGCTGACCGCACGGATAGATCTGCACTGCCGAGCAGTTAGATCATGTTATGGAACAGGCTGACCGCACGGATAGATCTGCACTGCCGAGCAGTTAGATCGTGTTATGGAACAGGCTGACCGCACGGATAGATCTGCACTGCCGAGCAGTTAGATCGTGTTATGGAACAGGCTGACCGCACGGATAGATCTGCACTGCCGAGCAGTTAGATCATGTTATGGAACAGGCTGACCGCACGGATAGATCTGCCCTGCCGAGCAGTTAGATCGTGTTATGGAACAGGCTGACCGCACGGATAGATCTGCACTGCCGAGCAGTTAGATCATGTTATGGAACAGGCTGACCGCACGGATAGATCTGCACTGCCGAGCAGTTAGATCGTGTTATGGAACAGGGTGACCGCACGGATAGATCTGCACTGCCGAGCAGTTAGATCGTGTTATGGAACAGGCTGACCGCACGGATAGATCTGCACTGCCGAGCAGTTAGATCGTGTTATGGAACAGGCTGACCGCACGGATAGATCTGCACTGCCGAGCAGTTAGATCATGTTATGGAACAGGCTGACCGCACGGATAGATCTGCACTGCCGAGCAGTTAGATCATGTTATGGAACAGGGTGACCGCACGGATAGATCTGCACTGCCGAGCAGTTAGATCGTGTTATGGACCAGGCTGACCGCACGGATAGATCTGCACTGCCGAGCAGTTAGATCGTGTTATGGAACAGGCTGACCGCACGGATAGATCTGCACTGCCGAGCAGTTAGATCGTGTTATGGACCAGGCTGACCGCACGGATAGATCTGCACTGCCGAGCAGTTAGATCATGTTATGGACCAGGCTGACCGCACGGATAGATCTGCACTGCCGAGCAGTTAGATCATGTTATGGAACAGGGTGACCGCACGGATAGATCTGCACTGCCGAGCAGTTAGATCGTGTTATGGACCAGGCTGACCGCACGGATAGATCTGCACTGCCGAGCAGTTAGATCGTGTTATGGAACAGGGTGACCGCACGGATAGATCTGCACTGCCGAGCAGTTAGATCGTGTTATGGAACAGGCTGACCGCACGGATAGATCTGCACTGCCGAGCAGTTAGATCATGTTATGGACCAGGGTGACCGCACGGATAGATCTGCACTGCCGAGCAGTTAGATCATGTTATGGAACAGGCTGACCGCACGGATAGATCTGCACTGCCGAGCAGTTAGATCGTGTTATGGAACAGGCTGACCGCACGGATAGATCTGCACTGCCGAGCAGTTAGATCGTGTTATGGAACAGGCTGACCGCACGGATAGATCTGCACTGCCGAGCAGTTAGATCGTGTTATGGAACAGGGTGACCGCACGGATAGATCTGCACTGCCGAGCAGTTAGATCGTGTTATGGAACAGGCTGACCGCACGGATAGATCTGCACTGCCGAGCAGTTAGATCGTGTTATGGAACAGGGTGACCGCACGGATAGATCTGCACTGCCGAGCAGTTAGATCGTGTTATGGACCAGGGTGACCGCACGGATAGATCTGCACTGCCGAGCAGTTAGATCGTGTTATGGAACAGGGTGACCGCACGGATAGATCTGCACTGCCGAGCAGTTAGATCGTGTTATGGAACAGGCTGACCGCACGGATAGATCTGCACTGCCGAGCAGTTAGATCATGTTATGGACCAGGCTGACCGCACGGATAGATCTGCACTGCCGAGCAGTTAGATCGTGTTATGGAACAGGCTGACCGCACGGATAGATCTGCACTGCCGAGCAGTTAGATCATGTTATGGAACAGGGTGACCGCACGGATAGATCTGCACTGCCGAGCAGTTAGATCATGTTATGGAACAGGCTGACCGCACGGATAGATCTGCACTGCCGAGCAGTTAGATCATGTTATGGAACAGGCTGACCGCACGGATAGATCTGCACTGCCGAGCAGTTAGATCGTGTTATGGAACAGGCTGACCGCACGGATAGATCTGCACTGCCGAGCAGTTAGATCGTGTTATGGAACAGGCTGACCGCACGGATAGATCTGCACTGCCGAGCAGTTAGATCATGTTATGGAACAGGCTGACCGCACGGATAGATCTGCACTGCCGAGCAGTTAGATCATGTTATGGACCAGGCTGACCGCACGGATAGATCTGCACTGCCGAGCAGTTAGATCATGTTATGGACCAGGCTGACCGCACGGATAGATCTGCACTGCCGAGCAGTTAGATCGTGTTATGGAACAGGCTGACCGCACGGATAGATCTGCACTGCCGAGCAGTTAGATCATGTTATGGAACAGGCTGACCGCACGGATAGATCTGCACTGCCGAGCAGTTAGATCGTGTTATGGAACAGGCTGACCGCACGGATAGATCTGCACTGCCGAGCAGTTAGATCATGTTATGGAACAGGCTGACCGCACGGATAGATCTGCACTGCCGAGCAGTTAGATCGTGTTATGGACCAGGCTGACCGCACGGATAGATCTGCACTGCCGAGCAGTTAGATCGTGTTATGGAACAGGCTGACCGCACGGATAGATCTGCACTGCCGAGCAGTTAGATCATGTTATGGACCAGGCTGACCGCACGGATAGATCTGCACTGCCGAGCAGTTAGATCGTGTTATGGAACAGGCTGACCGCACGGATAGATCTGCACTGCCGAGCAGTTAGATCATGTTATGGAACAGGCTGACCGCACGGATAGATCTGCACTGCCGAGCAGTTAGATCATGTTATGGAACAGGCTGACCGCACGGATAGATCTGCACTGCCGAGCAGTTAGATCGTGTTATGGAACAGGCTGACCGCACGGATAGATCTGCACTGCCGAGCAGTTAGATCATGTTATGGACCAGGCTGACCGCACGGATAGATCTGCACTGCCGAGCAGTTAGATCGTGTTATGGAACAGGCTGACCGCACGGATAGATCTGCACTGCCGAGCAGTTAGATCATGTTATGGACCAGGCTGACCGCACGGATAGATCTGCACTGCCGAGCAGTTAGATCGTGTTATGGAACAGGGTGACCGCACGGATAGATCTGCACTGCCGAGCAGTTAGATCGTGTTATGGAACAGGCTGACCGCACGGATAGATCTGCACTGCCGAGCAGTTAGATCGTGTTATGGAACAGGGTGACCGCACGGATAGATCTGCACTGCCGAGCAGTTAGATCGTGTTATGGAACAGGCTGACCGCACGGATAGATCTGCACTGCCGAGCAGTTAGATCATGTTATGGAACAGGCTGACCGCACGGATAGATCTGCACTGCCGAGCAGTTAGATCATGTTATGGAACAGGCTGACCGCACGGATAGATCTGCACTGCCGAGCAGTTAGATCGTGTTATGGAACAGGCTGACCGCACGGATAGATCTGCACTGCCGAGCAGTTAGATCATGTTATGGAACAGGCTGACCGCACGGATAGATCTGCACTGCCGAGCAGTTAGATCATGTTATGGAACAGGGTGACCGCACGGATAGATCTGCACTGCCGAGCAGTTAGATCGTGTTATGGAACAGGCTGACCGCACGGATAGATCTGCACTGCCGAGCAGTTAGATCGTGTTATGGAACAGGGTGACCGCACGGATAGATCTGCACTGCCGAGCAGTTAGATCGTGTTATGGAACAGGGTGACCGCACGGATAGATCTGCACTGCCGAGCAGTTAGATCATGTTATGGAACAGGCTGACCGCACGGATAGATCTGCACTGCCGAGCAGTTAGATCATGTTATGGAACAGGGTGACCGCACGGATAGATCTGCACTGCCGAGCAGTTAGATCGTGTTATGGAACAGGCTGACCGCACGGATAGATCTGCACTGCCGAGCAGTTAGATCATGTTATGGACCAGGCTGACCGCACGGATAGATCTGCACTGCCGAGCAGTTAGATCATGTTATGGAACAGGCTGACCGCACGGATAGATCTGCACTGCCGAGCAGTTAGATCGTGTTATGGAACAGGGTGACCGTACGGATAGATCTGCACTGCCGAGCAGTTAGATCATGTTATGGAACAGGCTGACCGCACGGATAGATCTGCACTGCCGAGCAGTTAGATCATGTTATGGAACAGGCTGACCGCACGGATAGATCTGCACTGCCGAGCAGTTAGATCGTGTTATGGAACAGGCTGACCGCACGGATAGATCTGCACTGCCGAGCAGTTAGATCGTGTTATGGACCAGGCTGACCGCACGGATAGATCTGCACTGCCGAGCAGTTAGATCATGTTATGGAACAGGGTGACCGCACGGATAGATCTGCACTGCCGAGCAGTTAGATCATGTTATGGAACAGGGTGACCGCACGGATAGATCTGCACTGCCGAGCAGTTAGATCATGTTATGGAACAGGGTGACCGCACGGATAGATCTGCACTGCCGAGCAGTTAGATCGTGTTATGGAACAGGGTGACCGCACGGATAGATCTGCACTCTTGGAGTATCATAGTAAATCTAGATCCCGTGGGGATGAACGTATAGCCTTTGTTACAGAATATAATGAAATGGCGCCACGTATCAGACATACTTTGATGAAGTATTGGCCAATTGTATTAAGAGATGACACTCTGGCACAGGTACTGACCCCCACTCCAAGTATTATCTTTACCAAGGCCAATAATCTGAAGTCTATGGTAGCACCCAGCTGTCCTTTATCCCGGAAAAAATCCAACTCGTCTAATGCAGTGAAAGGCTTCTTTACGTGCACAAGGTGTACCGCCTGTGCCTATGGCGCGGCGGGAGTAACATTTAATTCTAATGTCACCTGCAAGGTCTACTCAATTAAATCTTTTATTAATTGCCGTTCAACATATGTGGTCTATTTACTCACTTGTCCCTGTGGCCTAATATGTGGGGCGGACAGGGAGGTCCCTGCAAAGAAGAGTCTATGAGCACATCTATAATATTAAAAAGGGCTTAATAACACACCGTGTGTCTCATCACCTTTTGATGTGTCATAACCAGACCCCTAAGGGACTGAAGTGTCAGGCTATTGAATCTGCCACTACCAGTTGGCGGGGGGGTGATAAGCTCAACCAGATCAGAGGCGAGAAGCCTTCTGGATCTATGAGCTTAGGACCCTCTCTCCTAATTGGTTAAATATTGACTTCGATCTTGGGGTCTTTCTGAGATGAGGTGAAGTGGTGTAAGCGGTCACAGCGATAGGAACTCAGCCATAAGGATAAATGAATAAAATCAGCTTTATTAAACTTGAATGCTGCACATCACAGAGAACACCTCTGACGCGTTTCGTTCCATTGTAGAACTTTATCAAAGAGTAAAAAGTCTCTCAACACTGGATGTATTTCCTGGTACACCACATCATTTGTATTATTTTATAAATATTTATTATATTTCATTATGGGTCCATCTGCATGCTCGGCTGCCCTTATACAGGTGTTTGAAGGCTAATGACAGTTCTTTGACGGTTGTTCCATTGTTTTACATAAATGGCAACAATCGTTATTCACTTCACCTACTACTACTATTTTTTGCTGGAGCACGCAGGCAACTACTTGCTGACAGGGGAGCCGTGTCTCCCTTACAACGTGAGCGCCCGGGGCCGCCCCCCAGGGTTACCAAGGAGCGCTGGAGCGCACATCACGCTGTTACCGTCCCAGTATTACAATTCTTCCTGGCGATGACGTTATCCAAAAGCGCGGCGCTTGTTCATCTGGGACCGGCAGGACTACACGTGCAGTGAAGACACCAGGTCGGGTAAGGGCAGCAGGTGATAGTATCCGTGAGTACACGAGAGGGGCATCCGTTGGCTGCTTCTGTTCCTGTCTCTATCTATCCCCTGCGTATTAGCCCCCCACCCAGGTATTTAGTCTGTTTCCCGTGTCGATTATGACTTTATTTTACATTGCTTGTGTCAGCAGAGTTGCCATTTTATCATCATATTGGTCAGACACTGCCTACATACTACAAAACCCAGTCCTGTGTGTGGGTGTTGAGCATCAGACGTTGTGGGGTTCATTCCCCCTGCTGCACACTCTTTCTGAGATGAGAATGGGTTACATTCTTTAATGTTGGTGAACTAATACCACTGAGGAAGTCTGAATTAACTTTCTTACGTTTATTTGGTCAGGTCTTTTTAATTTGCTCTCATTTTATGCTTAGTTGATATTACATTGGTCTAGTACTAATGTATTTTATTTTCTATTAATGCATTTTATTAATTATTAACTTTTAGCAGTATCTTCACATATGTTAGTTCATAGTATGTTCTTTGTCTTTTGTTGATCTGTAGGGTTCACTGTTGTTAACCCTTGTGTGTAATTGTCCAGTTAGTCTCACCAGAAGCTGTTGCTTTAAACTACATTTGATTGTGGCTTTAGTTTGCTCCAATCATTGCCATCAGAGGTGTATATATGGGAACTTCACCTCTATTTATTCAGACCCCTGAGGAAGTGACGTTATCACGAAACACGTCGGGTCAGAGGTCACGGCGCCTTGGAAGAAGCCGGAAGTGCGTCACGTGGTGGATCTTCTCACAGTTCTCTGAGATTGTGAAGGAACGGTCGGTCCCTGTGTGTTGCTGGGCTATTCGTTGGGATTCTTGTGGCCAGCGGGAGGAGGGTGCTTCTACCCCCACTTGTGCAGGTGTCTGCCGAGGACTTTCTTCGTCCGGAGGGATTCGCCATTGCCTGGTGTTCACACGCTTGTTTTTCCGGTCCTGTTGTAAGTAGGGTTTTGGGTTTTAACCCCTGATGATCTGCTGCAACAGGCTGTAGAGGGAGAGGGAGGATTGGCCCGGTATTAAATGGGTTGCACCCCATATGGCCACCCCCTGACCTCACCAGGGAGGCAAGAGGTTGACTGGACTGCGGTCCAGGAATGTGGCTTACACCTTCTCATGTCAGGAAAATGTATGTTCCCCTGTTCCCATGTTTCATTATAATCCTGTATTTTAATGTTTTAAAGTGCATTTCTGTATCTCCGGTTCTGGAGGTCGCAGAGAGTTGAAATTTGGCCAATATGTAGCATCACTGTAGGCATTAGAAACTGGCAAATTTCGACCCACTGGGCCCCCCAGAACGGAACTTATTAATATGTGAAAATATTAAAGTGTATATGGTATTTTGGATCTGCTCTGAAAATGCAGACTCCATCTGCTATGCTAATAGGTCAGGAAGGGCAGCCGAATGATTTAGCATAAGCCCTGTGATCAAAAGTTAACTGCCCTGATTGTTTACACTAGGAACCAAGTCCTGATCAACAGACTCTGCCACTCTAATTGTTACCTGAGGGCGGAGACGCATCAAACTGGAGTGGTTTGTAAGTGTTCTATCTACACCTACAAACAATGAAGCTCCTACCAGATACTTCATTTGGTAGACTGGTCGTCGCCCCTGATTTAATTATGGGGCTAGAGAAATAAGACCCTCAGACTCCCAGTACACATGGGCTAACTAGCTGGGGGGCATGGGTTAATCTGTGTCTCCACGTTAGGGATTGGATACAGATAATTGTTCACCAATAGTCTGTATTCAATGTTAAGAATAGGGTTACAAAGGTATATAAACTGTGTCAACCCTACAGTTTTTAGTTGTTCTTCTGATACCATCTTGAATGTCACCGGATTGATGGAGAATTGCTAGCTGCTACTTCTCCATCCCCCAACCCTAAGTAAGTGTTACCTTCTTGTCTATTAATTGTACTATATTGCTGTGTTCACCTTATTTAAGGAATAAATATATTTTATTATATCTAAGCCTCGTTCAGTTCAACCCAGATATTTGGTGTTCGTTATATCTTGTCATAAGTTACCGTGACACAGGCATCCTTGTTTTAATAAATTAGTTTATATGTCACCAGCTTCTGTGTTACATGTTGTGTGTTATTTGTTGTTAGTTAGTATTGTTTTTTTGTCTGTTGTGTTTACAGTACACACTATGATTATTTTCTTTTTATCTTTCTGCATGGGACCAATCTACTGAGTGGAGCCTGACCATACATCACCACTGACTGGGCTATATCTTGGACTCAGTGGACATTTCATTACTATTTTGGGCGCTGCTCTGTATTTGTTTTCCTTGTGCTATTTCTGGTGCTGGTTCTACCGGTCCATTCCTGGCTGCACTGTCAGTATTATTTTTTGTATTAGTATATTTTATTGTTGTTATTACTGGTATATTGTATCACTACCATTTTGGGATTAGCGCTGTGTAAGCACATTCTTTTCGTTATCCCAACATGTACTCAGCACGTACCCAGCATGTACCCAGCATGCACCTGGGTCTTGTTGGTGATAGCCCCAGATTTTCCAAGGCAAGTTTAAGGCAAGTTTTAGAATACTTGTCGGCGCTCCTGTATACCCATATACGTATCACACACTCCTGTGTGTCTGTGGTTAGAAGTCTCCCTCTCTGTCTCTCTCGCACACTCCTGTGTGTCTGTGGTTAGAAGTCTCCCTCTCTGTCTCTCTCTCGCACACTCCTGTGTGTCTGTGGTTAGAAGTCTCCCTCTCTGTCTCTCTCTCGCACACTCCTGTGTGTCTGTGGTTAGAAGTCTCCCTCTCTGTCTCTCTCGCACACTCCTGTGTGTCTGTGGTTAGAAGTCTCCCTCTCTGTCTCTCTCTCGCACACTCCTGTGTGTCTGTGGTTAGAAGTCTCCCTCTCTGTCTCTCTCTCGCACACTCCTGTGTGTCTGTGGTTAGAAGTCTCCCTCTCTGTCTCTCTCGCACACTCCTGTGTGTCTGTGGTTAGAAGTCTCCCTCTCTGTCTCTCTCTCGCACACTCCTGTGTGTCTGTGGTTAGAAGTCTCCCTCTCTGTCTCTCTCTCGCACACTCCTGTGTGTCTGTGGTTAGAAGTCTCCCTCTGTCTCTCTCTCGCACACTCCTGTGTGTCTGTGGTTAGAAGTCTCCCTCTGTCTCTCTCTCGCACACTCCTGTGTGTCTGTGGTTAGAAGTCTCCCTCTCTGTCTCTCTCGCACACTCCTGTGTGTCTGTGGTTAGAAGTCTCCCTCTCTGTCTCTCTCTCGCACACTCCTGTGTGTCTGTGGTTAGAAGTCTCCCTCTCTGTCTCTCTCTCGCACACTCCTGTGTGTCTGAGAGTAGACCTCTCTCTCGCACACACTCTTGTCTGTGGTTAGGTGTCTCCTACACGTGTGTCTGTGGATAGAAGTGTCTGTCTCTCTCACACTCCTGTCTGTCTGTCTGTGTGTAGGTGTTACAGACGGAGTCAGAGAGACTCTGCTGCTCGGTCACTGAGAGTCCGGACTTCCTCGCCAGGAACCAGCAACTGTGTTTGCAGATACAGACAGCCGCAGACACCATCAGGGTGAGGCCTGAGTGTCACTTCCTGCTCTCTCTGTCTCGCTTATGCCCTCTCATTCGCTTATGCCCCCTCATTCGCTTATGCCCCCTTGTCTCATACCCTTCCTCCCCCTCTTTCACACGCCCCCCTCTTTCACACGCCCCCTCTTTCACACGCACCCCTCTCTCACACGCGCCCCTCTTTCACACGCGCCCCTCTTTCACACGCCCCCCTCTTTCACACGCCCCCCTCTTTCACACGCCCCCCTCTTTCACACGTCCTCTCTTTCACACGCCCCCTCTTTCACACGCCCCCTCTTTCACACGCCCCCTCTTTCACACGCCCCCCCTTCACACGCCCCCCCTTTCACCCCCCCTCTCACACGCCCACCCCCCTCTCACACGCCCCCCCTCTCACGCCCCCCACTCTCACACGCCCCCTCTCACACGCCCCCTCTCTCACACGCCCCCCTCTCTCACACGCCCCCCTCTCTCACACGCCCCCCTCTCTCCACACGCGCCCCTCTCTCCACACGCGCCCCTCTCTCCACACGCGCCCCTCTCTCCACACGCGCCCCTCTCTCCACACGCGCCCCCTCCCTTCACGTGCCCCCTCCCTTCACGCGCCCCCTCCCTTCACGCGCCCCCTCCCTTCACGCGCCCCCTCCTTTCACGCGCCCCCCCTTTCATGCGCCCCTCCTTTCTCACATGCCCTCCCCCTCTCTCGCATGCCCTCGCCCTCCCGCATGCCCTTGCCCTCCCCCTCTCTCGCATGCCCTCGCCCTCCCCCTCTCGCATGCCTTCGCCCTCCCCCTCTCTCGCATGCCCTCGCCCTCCCTCTCTCTCTCATGCCCCCCCTCTCTCTCTCACGCCCCCCCTCTCTCGCTCACGCCCCCCCTCCCTCTCACGCCCCCCCCTCCCTCTCTCACGCCCCCCCTCCCTCTCTCACGCCCTCCCTCCCTCTCTCACGCCCTCCCTCCCTCTCTCACGCCCTCCCTCCCTCTCTCATGCCCTCCCTCCCTCTCACGCCCTCCCTCCCTCTCACGCCCTCCCTCCCTCTCTCACGCCCTCCCTCCCTCTCACGCCCTCCCTCTCTCACGTTCTCCCTCCCTCTCTCACGCTCCCCCTCCCTCTCTCACGCCCCCCCTCCCTCTCTCACGCCCTCCCTCCCTCACGCCCTCCCTCCCTCTCTCACGCTCTCCCTCCCTCTCTCACGCCCTCCCTCCCTCTCTCACGCCCTCCCTCCCTCTCTCACGCCCTCCCTTCCTCTCTCACGCCCTCCCTCCCTCTCTCACGCCCTCCCTCTCTCACGCCCTCCCTCTCTCACGCCCTCCCTCCCTATCTCATGCTCCCCCTCCCTCTCTCATGCTCCCCCTCCCTCTCTCACGCCCTCCCTCCCTCTCTCACGCTCCCCCTCCCTCTCTCACGCTCCCCCTCCCTCTCTCACGCTCCCCCTCCCTCTCTCACGCTCCCCCTCCCTCTCTCACGCCCCCCTCCCTCTCTCACGCCCTCCCTCCCTCTCTCACGCCCTCCCTCTCTCACGCCCTCCCTCTCTCACGCCCTCCCTCTCTCACGCCCTCCCTCCCTCTCTCACGCCCTCCCTCCCTCTCTCACGCCCTCCCTCCCTCTCTCACGCCCTCCCTCCCTCTCTCACGCCCTCCCTCTCTCTCTCATGCTCCCCCTCCCTCTCTCACGCCCACCCTCCCCCTCTCTCTCATGCTCCCCCTCCCTCTCTCACGCCCCCCCTCCCCCTCTCTCTCTCATGCTCCCCCTCCCTCTCTCACGCCCCCCTCCCTCTCTCGCCCCCCCCCCTCTCAGGACCTGGCCGTTACCCTGCCTCACACTCTGAGCGCTGCCTGCAGACAGGTGGCGCAGGGCGTGTTCCGGCAGCAGATGCCCGCGGGGCGACACTGGAGAGGGAAGTTCCCGGCAGGTACAAACCCCGTAATGTATGTGGGGTGAGCGAGGCCGGGGAGGGATACACCCGTCAGAAAAGTGTGTGTGTGTGTGTGTGTGTGTATCAGGCCCCGGTGTGGCCCCCAGTGACTATGGTGTGTGTGTGTATCAGGCCCCAGTGTGGCCCCCAGTGACACTGCTGTGTATTTCAGGCCCCGGTGTGGCCCCCAGTGACACTGCTGTGTATTTCAGGTCCCGGAGTGGCCCCCAGTGACTATGCTGTGTATTTCAGGCCCCGGTGTGGCCCCCAGTGACACTGCTGTGTATTTCAGGTCCCGGAGTGGCCCCAAGTGACTGTGCTGTGTATTTCAGGCCCCGGTGTGGCCCCCAGTGACACTGCTGTGTATTTCAGGTCCCGGAGTGGCCCCCAGTGACTGTGCTGTGTATTTCAGGTCCCGGAGTGGCCCCCAGTGACTGTGCTGTGTGTGTGTGTGTGTGTGTATCAGGTCCCGGTGTGTGTGTGTGTGTGTGTGTATCAGGCCCCGGTGTGGCCCCCAGTGACTGTGCTGTGTATTTCAGGCCCCGGTGTGGCCCCCAGTGACACTGCTGTGTATTTCAGGTCCCGGAGTGGCCCCCAGTGACTGTGCTGTGTATTTCAGGTCCCGGAGTGGCCCCCAGTGACACTGCTGTGTATTTCAGGTCCCGGAGTGGCCCCCAGTGACTGTGCTGTGTATTTCAGGTCCCGGAGTGGCCCCCAGTGACACTGCTGTGTATTTCAGGTCCCGGAGTGGCCCCCAGTGACTGTGCTGTGTATTTCAGGTCCCGGAGTGGCCCCCAGTGACACTGCTGTGTATTTCAGGTCCCGGAGTGGCCCCCAGTGACTGTGCTGTGTATTTCAGGTCCCGAAGTGGCCCCCAGTGACTGTGCTGTGTATTTCAGGTCCCGGAGTGGCCCCCAGTGACTATGCTGTGTATTTCAGGTCCCGGAGTGGCCCCCAGTGACTATGCTGTATGTGTGTGTGTGTATTTCAGGTCCCGGAGTGGCCCCCAGTGACTGTGCTGTGTATTTCAGGTCCCGGAGTGGCCCCCAGTGACTGTGCTGTGTGTGTGTATCAGGTCCCGGAGTGGCCCCCAGTGACTGTGCTGTGTATTTCAGGTCCCGGAGTGGCCCCCAGTGACTGTGCTGTGTATTTCAGGTCCCGGAGTGGCCCCCAGTGACTGTGCTGTGTATTTCAGGCCCCGGTGTGGCCCCCAGTGACTATGCTGTGTATTTCAGGTCCCCGAGTGGCCCCCAGTGACTGTGCTGTGTATTTCAGGTCCCGGAGTGGCCCCCAGTGACTGTGCTGTGTATTTCAGGTCCCGGAGTGGCCCCCAGTGACTATGCTGTGTATTTCAGGTCCCGGTGTGGCCCCCAGGGACACTGCTGTGTATTTCAGGTCCCGGAGTGGCCCCCAGTGACTATGCTGTGTATTTCAGGTCCCGGAGTGGCCCCCAGTGACTATGCTGTGTATTTCAGGCCCCGGAGTGGCCCCCAGTGACTATGCTGTGTATTTCAGGTCCCGGAGTGGCCCCCAGTGACTATGCTGTGTATTTCAGGTCCCGGAGTGGCCCCCAGTGACTATGCTGTGTATTTCAGGCCCCGGTGTGGCCCCCAGTGACTATGCTGTGTATTTCAGGTCCCGGAGTGGCCCCCAGTGACTGTGCTGTGTATTTCAGGTCCCGGAGTGGCCCCCAGTGACTATGCTGTGTATTTCAGGTCCCGGAGTGGCCCCCAGTGACTGTGCTGTGTATTTCAGGTCCCGGAGTGGCCCCCAGTGACACTGCTGTGTATTTCAGGTCCCGGAGTGGCCCCCAGTGACTGTGCTGTGTATTTCAGGTCCCGAAGTGGCCCCCAGTGACTGTGCTGTGTATTTCAGGTCCCGGAGTGGCCCCCAGTGACTATGCTGTGTATTTCAGGTCCCGGAGTGGCCCCCAGTGACTATGCTGTATGTGTGTGTGTGTATTTCAGGTCCCGGAGTGGCCCCCAGGGACTGTGCTGTGTATTTCAGGTCCCGGAGTGGCCCCCAGTGACTGTGCTGTGTGTGTGTATCAGGTCCCGGAGTGGCCCCCAGTGACTGTGCTGTGTATTTCAGGTCCCGGAGTGGCCCCCAGTGACTGTGCTGTGTATTTCAGGTCCCGGAGTGGCCCCCAGTGACTGTGCTGTGTATTTCAGGCCCCGGTGTGGCCCCCAGTGACTATGCTGTGTATTTCAGGTCCCCGAGTGGCCCCCAGTGACTGTGCTGTGTATTTCAGGTCCCGGAGTGGCCCCCAGTGACTGTGCTGTGTATTTCAGGTCCCGGAGTGGCCCCCAGTGACTATGCTGTGTATTTCAGGTCCCGGTGTGGCCCCCAGGGACACTGCTGTGTATTTCAGGTCCCGGAGTGGCCCCCAGTGACTATGCTGTGTATTTCAGGTCCCGGAGTGGCCCCCAGTGACTATGCTGTGTATTTCAGGCCCCGGAGTGGCCCCCAGTGACTATGCTGTGTATTTCAGGTCCCGGAGTGGCCCCCAGTGACTATGCTGTGTATTTCAGGTCCCGGAGTGGCCCCCAGTGACTATGCTGTGTATTTCAGGCCCCGGTGTGGCCCCCAGTGACTATGCTGTGTATTTCAGGTCCCGGAGTGGCCCCCAGTGACTATGCTGTGTATTTCAGGTCCCGGAGTGGCCCCCAGTGACTATGCTGTGTATTTCAGGCCCCGGAGTGGCCCCCAGTGACTGTGCTGTGTATTTCAGGCCCCGGAGTGGCCCCCAGTGACTGTGCTGTGTATTTCAGGCCCCGGTGTGGCCCCCAGTGACTGTGCTGTGTATTTCAGGCCCCGGTGTGGCCCCCAGTGACTGTGCTGTGTATTTCAGGCCCCGGAGTGGCCCCCAGTGACTATGCTGTGTATTTCAGGTCCCGGTGTGGCCCCCAGTGACTATGCTGTGTATTTCAGGTCCCGGAGTGGCCCCCAGTGACACTGCTGTGTATTTCAGGTCCCGGAGTGGCCCCCAGTGACTATGCTGTGTATTTCAGGCCCCGGTGTGGCCCCCAGTGACTATGCTGTGTATTTCAGGTCCCGGAGTGGCCCCCAGTGACTATGCTGTGTGTGCAGCCCGTGCTGTGCTGGTCCCGGTTCTGGACGGGATCCGTGTGTTGCCGCTGGACTGTCGGATGCCGGCGCTGTCCGCGGTTATCAGCGCGTTTATGGAGGCCTGGATGGGACATATCCTGCACGAAGGGCTGAGATTCAGGTGACAGGGGCCACAGGACGGGGGCGGGGTCACAGGACGGGGGCGGGGTCACAGGACGGGGGCGGGCTCACAGGACGGGGGCGTGCCACAGGACGGGGGCGGGGTCACAGGACGGGGGCGGGGTCACAGGACGGGGGCGGGCTCACAGGACGGGGGCGGGGTCACAGGACGGGGGCGGGGTCACAGGACGGGGGCGGGGTCACAGGACGGGGGCGGGGTCACAGGACGGGGGCGGGCTCACAGGACGGGGGCGGGGTCACAGGACGGGGGCGGGCTCACAGGACGGGGGCGGGGTCACAGGACGGGGGCGGGGTCACAGGACGGGGGCGGGGTCACAGGACGGGGGCGGGGCCACAGGACGGGGGCGGGCTCACAGGACGGGGGCGGGGTCACAGGACGGGGGCGGGCTCACAGGACGGGGGCGGGCTCACAGGACGGGGGCGGGGTCACAGGACGGGGGCGGGGTCACAGGACGGGGGCGGGCTCACAGGACGGGGGCGGGGTCACAGGGTGACAGGACGGGGCGGGGTCTGCGTGTCTGTCACTCAGTCTCTGCCTCCCAGTCTCTGCGTGTGACTGAGATTCAGGTGACAGGGACGTCACAGTCACAGGACGGGGCGGGGTCTGCGTGTCTGTCACTCAGTCTCTGCCTCCCAGTCTCTGCGTGTGACTGAGATTCAGGTGACAGGGACGTCACAGTCACAGGACGGGGCGGGGTCTGCGTGTCTGTCACTCAGTCTCTGCCCCCCAGTCTCTGCGTGTGACTGAGATTCAGGTGACAGGGACGTCACAGTCACAGGACGGGGCGGGGTCTGTGTGTCTGTCACTCACTCAGTCTCTGCCTCCCAGTCTCTGCGTGTGACTGAGATTCAGGTGACAGGGACGTCACAGTCACAGGACGGGGCGGGGTCTGCGTGTCTGTCACTCAGTCTCTGCCTCCCAGTCTCTGCGTGTGACTGAGATTCAGGTGACAGGGACGTCACAGTCACAGGACGGGGCGGGGTCTGCGTGTCTGTCACCCAGTCTCTGCCTCCCAGTCTCTGCGTGTGACTGAGATTCAGGTGACAGGGACGTCACAGTCACAGGACGGGGCGGGGTCTGCGTGTCTGTCACTCAGTCTCTGCCTCCCAGTCTCTGCGTGTGACTGAGATTCAGGTGACAGGGACGTCACAGTCACAGGACGGGGCGGGGTCTGCGTGTCTGTCACTCAGTCTCTGCCTCCCAGTCTCTGCGTGTGACTGAGATTCAGGTGACAGGGACGTCACAGTCACAGGACGGGGCGGGGTCTGTGTGTCTGTCACTCAGTCTCTGCCTCCCAGTCTCTGCGTGTGACTGAGATTCAGGTGACAGGGACGTCACAGTCACAGGACGGGGCGGGGTCTGCGTGTCTGTCACTCAGTCTCTGCCTCCCAGTCTCTGCGTGTGACTGAGATTCAGGTGACAGGGACGTCACAGTCACAGGACGGGGCGGGGTCTGCGTGTCTCTCACTCAGTCTCTGCCTCCCAGTCTCTGCGTGTGACTGAGATTCAGGTGACAGGGACGTCACAGTCACAGGACGGGGCGGGGTCTGCGTGTCTGTCACCCAGTCTCTGCCTCCCAGTCTCTGCGTGTGACTGAGATTCAGGTGACAGGGACGTCACAGTCACAGGACGGGGCGGGGTCTGCGTGTCTGTCACTCAGTCTCTGCCCCCCAGTCTCTGCGTGTGACTGAGATTCAGGTGACAGGGACGTCACAGTCACAGGACGGGGCGGGGTCTGCGTGTCTGTCACCCAGTCTCTGCCTCCCAGTCTCTGCGTGTGACTGAGATTCAGGTGACAGGGACGTCACAGTCACAGGACGGGGCGGGGTCTGCGTGTCTGTCACTCAGTCTCTGCCCCCCAGTCTCTGCGTGTGACTGAGATTCAGGTGACAGGGACGTCACAGTCACAGGACGGGGCGGGGTCTGCGTGTCTCTCACTCAGTCTCTGCCTCCCAGTCTCTGCGTGTGACTGAGATTCAGGTGACAGGGACGTCACAGTCACAGGACGGGGCGGGGTCTGCGTGTCTGTCACTCAGTCTCTGCCCCCCAGTCTTTGCGTGTGACTGAGATTCAGGTGACAGGGACGTCACAGTCACAGGACGGGGCGGGGTCTGTGTGTCTGTCACTCAGTCTCTGCCTCCCAGTCTCTGCGTGTGACTGAGATTCAGGTGACAGGGACGTCACAGTCACAGGACGGGGCGGGGTCTGTGTGTCTGTCACTCAGTCTCTGCCTCCCAGTCTCTGCGTGTGACTGAGATTCAGGTGACAGGGACGTCACAGTCACAGGACGGGGCGGGGTCTGCGTGTCTGTCACTCAGTCTCTGCCCCCCAGTCTCTGCGTGTGACTGAGATTCAGGTGACAGGGACGTCACAGTCACAGGACGGGGCGGGGTCTGCGTGTCTCTCACTCAGTCTCTGCCTCCCAGTCTCTGCGTGTGACTGAGATTCAGGTGACAGGGACGTCACAGTCACAGGACGGGGCGGGGTCTGCGTGTCTGTCACTCAGTCTCTGCCCCCCAGTCTTTGCGTGTGACTGAGATTCAGGTGACAGGGACGTCACAGTCACAGGACGGGGCGGGGTCTGTGTGTCTGTCACTCAGTCTCTGCCTCCCAGTCTCTGCGTGTGACTGAGATTCAGGTGACAGGGACGTCACAGTCACAGGACGGGGCGGGGTCTGTGTGTCTGTCACTCAGTCTCTGCCTCCCAGTCTCTGCGTGTGACTGAGATTCAGGTGACAGGGACGTCACAGTCACAGGACGGGGCGGGGTCTGCGTGTCTGTCACTCAGTCTCTGCCTCCCAGTCTCTGCGTGTGACTGAGATTCAGGTGACAGGGACGTCACAGTCACAGGACGGGGCGGGGTCTGCGTGTCTGTCACTCAGTCTCTGCCTCCCAGTCTCTGCGTGTGACTGAGATTCAGGTGACAGGGACGTCACAGTCACAGGACAGGGCGGGGTCTGCGTGTCTGTCACTCAGTCTCTGCCCCCCAGTCTCTGCGTGTGACTGAGATTCAGGTGACGGGGACGTCACAGTCACAGGACGGGGCGGGTCTGCGTGTCTGTCACTCAGTCTCTGCCTCCCAGTCTCTGCGTGTGACTGAGATTCAGGTGACAGGGACGTCACAGTCACAGGACGGGGCGGGGTCTGTGTGTCTGTCACTCAGTCTCTGCCTCCCAGTCTCTGCGTGTGACCTGAGATTCAGGTGACAGGGACGTCACAGTCACAGGACGGGGCGGGGTCTGTGTGTCTGTCACTCAGTCTCTGCCTCCCAGTCTCTGCGTGTGACTGAGATTCAGGTGACAGGGACGTCACAGTCACAGGACGGGGCGGGGTCTGCGTGTCTGTCACTCAGTCTCTGCCTCCCAGTCTCTGCGTGTGACTGAGATTTCAGGTGACAGGGACGTCACAGTCACAGGACGGGGCGGGGTCTGTGTGTCTGTCACTCAGTCTCTGCCTCCCAGTCTCTGCGTGTGACTGAGATTCAGGTGACAGGGACGTCACAGTCACAGGACGGGGCGGGGTCTGCGTGTCTGTCACTCAGTCTCTGCCTCCCAGTCTCTGCGTGTGACTGAGATTCAGGTGACAGGGACGTCACAGTCACAGGACAGGGCGGGGTCTGCGTGTCTGTCACTCAGTCTCTGCCTCCCAGTCTCTGCGTGTGACTGAGATTCAGGTGACAGGGACGTCACAGTCACAGGACGGGGCGGGGTCTGCGTGTCTGTCACTCAGTCTCTGCCTCCCAGTCTCTGCGTGTGACTGAGATTCAGGTGACAGGGACGTCACAGTCACAGGACGGGCGGGTCTGCGTGTCTGTCACCCAGTCTCTGCCTCCCAGTCTCTGCGTGTGACTGAGATTCAGGTGACAGGGACGTCACAGTCACAGGACGGGGCGGGGTCTGTGTGTCTGTCACTCAGTCTCTGCCTCCCAGTCTCTGCGTGTGACTGAGATTCAGGTGACAGGGACGTCACAGTCACAGGACGGGGCGGGGTCTGCGTGTCTGTCACTCAGTCTCTGCCTCCCAGTCTCTGCGTGTGACTGAGATTCAGGTGACAGGGACGTCACAGGACGGGGCGGGGTCTGCGTGTCTGTCTCTCACTCAGTCTCTGCCTCCCAGTCTCTGCGTGTGACTGAGATTCAGGTGACAGGGACGTCACAGTCACAGGACGGGGCGGGGTCTGCGTGTCTGTCACTCAGTCTCTGCCTCCAGTCTCTGCGTGTGACTGAGATTCAGGTGACAGGGACGTCACAGTCACAGGACGGGGCGGGGTCTGTGTGTCTGTCACTCAGTCTCTGCCCCCCCAGTCTCTACGTGTGACTGAGATTCAGGTGACAGGGACGTCACAGTCACAGGACGGGGCGGGGTCTGCGTGTCTGTCACTCAGTCTCTGCCTCCCAGTCTCTGCGTGTGACTGAGATTCAGGTGACAGGGACGTCACAGTCACAGGACGGGGCGGGGTCTGCGTGTCTGTCACTCAGTCTCTGCCTCCCAGTCTCTGCGTGTGACTGAGATTCAGGTGACAGGGACGTCACAGTCACAGGACGGGGCGGGGTCTGTGTGTCTGTCACTCAGTCTCTGCCCCCCCAGTCTCTACGTGTGACTGAGATTCAGGTGACAGGGACGTCACAGTCACAGGACGGGGCGGGGTCTGCGTGTCTGTCACTCAGTCTCTGCCCCCCAGTCTCTACGTGTGACTGAGATTCAGGTGACAGGGACGTCACAGTCACAGGACGGGGCGGGTCTGCGTGTCTGTCACTCAGTCTCTGCCCCCCAGTCTCTGCGTGTGACTGAGATTCAGGTGACAGGGACGTCACAGTCACAGGACGGGGCGGGGTCTGCGTGTCTGTCACTCAGTCTCTGCCTCCCAGTCTCTGCGTGTGACTGAGATTCAGGTGACAGGGACGTCACAGTCACAGGACGGGGCGGGGGTCTGCGTGTCTGTCACTCAGTCTCTGCCCCCCAGTCTCTGCGTGTGACTGAGATTCAGGTGACAGGGACGTCACAGTCACAGGACGGGGCGGGGTCTGCGTGTCTGTCACTCAGTCTCTGCCTCCCAGTCTCTGCGTGTGACTGAGATTCAGGTGACAGGGACGTCACAGTCACAGGACGGGGCGGGGTCTGCGTGTCTGTCACTCAGTCTCTGCCCCCCAGTCTCTGCGTGTGACTGAGATTCAGGTGACAGGGACGTCACAGTCACAGGACGGGGCGGGGTCTGCGTGTCTGTCACTCAGTCTCTGCCTCCCAGTCCTCTGCGTGTGACTGAGATCAGGTGACAGGGACGTCACAGTCACAGGACGGGGCGGGGTCTGCCGTGTCTGTCACTCAGTCTCTGCCCCCCAGTCTCTGCGTGTGACTGAGATTCAGGTGACAGGGACGTCACAGTCACAGGACGGGGCGGGGTCTGCGTGTCTGTCACTCAGTCTCTGGCCTCCCAGTCTCTGCGTGTGACTGAGATTCCAGGTGACAGGGACGTCACAGTCACAGGACGGGGCGGGGTCTGCGTGTCTGTCACTCAGTCTCTGCCTCCCAGTCTCTGCGTGTGACTGAGATTCAGGTGACAGGGACGTCACAGTCACAGGACGGGGGCGGGGTCTGCGTGTCTGTCACTCAGTCTCTGCCTCCCAGTCTCTGCGTGTGACTGAGATTCAGGTGACAGGGACGTCACAGTCACAGGACGGGGCGGGGTCTGCGTGTCTGTCACTCAGTCTCTGCCTCCCAGTCTCTGCGTGTGACTGAGGATTCAGGTGACAGGGACGTCACAGTCACAGGACGGGGCGGGGTCTTGCGTGTCTGTCACTCAGTCTCTGCCCCCAGTCTCTGCGTGTGAATGAGATTCAGGTGACAGGGACGTCACAGTCACAGGACGGGGCGGGGTCTGCGTGTCTGTCACTCAGTCTCTGCCTCCCAGTCTCTGCGTGTGACTGAGATTCAGGTGACAGGGACGTCACAGTCACAGGACGGGGCGGGGTCTGTGTGTCTGTCACTCAGTCTCTGCCCCCCCAGTCTCTACGTGTGACTGAGATTCAGGTGACAGGGACGTCACAGTCACAGGACGGGGGCGGGGTCTGCGTGTCTGTCACTCAGTCTCTGCCTCCCAGTCTCTGCGTGTGACTGAGATTCAGGTGACAGGGACGTCACAGTCACAGGACGGGGCGGGGTCTGCGTGTCTGTCACTCAGTCTCTGCCTCCCAGTCTCTGCGTGTGACTGAGATTCAGGTGACAGGGACGTCACAGTCACAGGACGGGGCGGGGTCTGCGTGTCTGTCACTCAGTCTCTGCCCCCCAGTCTCTGCCGTGTGACTGAGATTCAGGTGACAGGGACGTCACAGTCACAGGACGGGGCGGGGTCTGCGTGTCTGTCACTCAGTCTCTGCCCTCCCAGTCTCTGCGTGTGACTGAGATTCAGGTGACAGGGACGTCACAGTCACAGGACGGGGCGGGGTCTGCGTGTCTGTCACTCAGTCTCTGCCTCCCAGTCTCTGCGTGTGACTGAGATTCAGGTGACAGGGGACGTCACAGTCACAGGACGGGGCGGGGTCTGCGTGTCTGGTCACGCAGTCTCTGCCTCCCAGTCTCTGCGTGTGACTGAGATTCAGGTGACAGGGACGTCACAGTCACAGGACGGGGCGGGGTCTGTGTGTCTGTCACTCAGTCTCTGCCTCCCAGTCTCTGCGTGTGACTGAGATTCAGGTGACAGGGACGTCACAGTCACAGGACGGGGCGGGGTCTGCGTGTCTGTCACTCAGTCTCTGCCCCCCAGTCTCTGCGTGTGACTGAGATTCAGGTGACAGGGACGTCACAGTCACAGGACGGGGCGGGGTCTGCGTGTCTGTCACTCAGTCTCTGCCTCCCAGTCTCTGCGTGTGACTGAGATTCAGGTGACAGGGACGTCACAGTCACAGGACGGGGCGGGGTCTGTGTGTCTGTCACTCAGTCTCTGCCCCCCAGTCTCTACGTGTGACTGAGATTCAGGTGACAGGGACGTCACAGTCACAGGACGGGGGCGGGGTCTGCGTGTCTGTCACTCAGTCTCTGCCTCCCAGTCTCTGCGTGTGACTGAGATTCAGGTGACAGGGACGTCACAGTCACAGGACGGGGCGGGGTCTGCGTGTCTGTCACTCAGTCTCTGCCTCCAGTCTCTGCGTGTGACTGAGATTCAGGTGACAGGGACGTCACAGTCACAGGACGGGGCGGGGTCTGCGTGTCTGTCACTCAGTCTCTGCCTCCCCAGTCTCTGCGTGTGACTGAGATTCAGGTGACAGGGACGTCACAGTCACAGGACGGGGCGGGGTCTGCGTGTCTGTCACTCAGTCTCTGCCTCCCAGTCTCTGCGTGTGACTGAGGTTCAGGTGACAGGGACGTCACAGTCACAGGACGGGGCGGGGTCTGCGTGTCTGTCACTCAGTCTCTGCCTCCCCAGTCTCTGCGTGTGACTGAGATTCAGGTGACAGGGACGTCACAGTCACAGGACGGGGCGGGGTCTGCGTGTCTGTCACCCAGTCTCTGCCTCCCAGTCTCTGCGTGTGACTGAGATTCAGGGTGACAGGGACGTCACAGTCACAGGACGGGGCGGGGTCTGCGTGTCTGTCACCCAGTCTCTGCCTCCCAGTCTCTGCGTGTGACTGAGATTCAGGTGACAGGGACGTCACAGTCACAGGACGGGGCGGGGTCTGCGTGTCTGTCCACTCAGTCTCTGCCCTCACAGTCTCTGCGTGTGACTGAGATTCAGGTGACAGGGACGTCACAGTCACAGGACGGGGCGGGGTCTGCGTGTCTGTCACTCAGTCTCTGCCTCCCAGTCTCTGCGTGTGACTGAGATTCAGGTGACAGGGACGTCACAGTCACAGGACGGGGCGGGGTCTGCGTGTCTGTCACTCAGTCTCTGCCTCCCAGTCTCTGCGTGTGACTGAGATTCAGGTGACAGGGACGTCACAGTCACAGGACGGGGCGGGGTCTGCGTGTCTGTCACTCAGTCTCTGCCTCCCAGTCTCTGCGTGTGACTGAGATTCAGGTGACAGGGACGTCACAGTCACAGGACGGGGCGGGGTCTGCGTGTCTGTCACTCAGTCTCTGCCTCCCAGTCTCTGCGTGTGACTGAGATTCAGGTGACAGGGACGTCACAGTCACAGGACGGGGCGGGTCTGCGTGTCTGTCACTCAGTCTCTGCCTCCCAGTCTCTGCGTGTGACTGAGATTCAGGTGACAGGACGTCACAGTCACAGGACGGGGCGGGGTCTGCGTGTCTGTCACTCAGTCTCTGCCTCCCAGTCTCTGGGTGTGTCTGAGATTCAGGTGACAGGGACGTCACAGTCACAGGACGGGGCGGGGTCTGTGTGTCTGTCACTCAGTCTCTGCCTCCCAGTCTCTGCGTGTGACTGAGATTCAGGTGACAGGGACGTCACAGTCACAGGACGGGGCGGGGTCTGTGTGTCTGTCACTCAGTCTCTGCCTCCCAGTCTCTGCGTGTGACTGAGATTCAGGTGACAGGGACGTCACAGTCACAGGACGGGGCGGGGTCTGCGTGTCTGTCACTCAGTCTCTGCCTCCCCAGTCTCTGCGTGTGACTGAGATTCAGGTGACAGGGACGTCACAGTCACAGGACGGGGCGGGGTCTGCGTGTCTGTCACTCGACTTAGTCTCTGCCTCCCAGTCTCTGCGTGTGACTGAGATTCAGGTGACAGGGACGTCACAGTCACAGGACGGGGCGGGGTCTGCGTGTCTGTCACTCAGTCTCTGCCTCCCAGTCTCTGCGTGTGACTGAGATTCAGGTGACAGGGACGTCACAGTCACAGGACGGGGCGGGGTCTGCGTGTCTGTCACTCAGTCTCTGCCTCCCCAGTCTCTGCGTGTGACTGAGATTCAGGTGACAGGGACGTCACAGTCACAGGACGGGGCGGGGGTCTGCGTGTCTGTCACTCAGTCTCTGCCTCCCAGTCTCTGCGTGTGACTGAGATTCAGGTGACAGGGACGTCACAGTCACAGGACGGGGCGGGGTCTGGTGTCTGTCACTCAGTCTCTGCCTCCCAGTCTCTGCGTGTGACTGAGATTCAGGTGACAGGGACGTCACAGTCACAGGACGGGGCGGGGTCTGCGTGTCTGTCACTCAGTCTCTGCCTCCCAGTCTCTGCGTGTGACTGAGATTCAGGTGACAGGGACGTCACAGTCACAGGACGGGGCGGGGTCTGCGTGTCTGTCTCTCAGTCTCTGCCTCCCAGTCTCTGCGTGTGACTGAGATTCAGGTGACAGGGGACGTCACAGTCACAGGACGGGGCGGGGTCTGCGTGTCTGTCACTCAGTCTCTGCCTCCCAGTCTCTGCGTGTGACTGAGATTCAGGTGACAGGGACGTCACAGTCACAGGACTGGGGCGGGGTCTGCGTGTCTGTCACTCAGTCTCTGCCTCCCAGTCTCTGCGTGTGACTGAGATTCAGGTGACAGGGACGTCACAGTCACAGGACGGGGCGGGGTCTGCGTGTCCTGTCACTCAGTCTCTGCCTCCCAGTCTCTGCGTGTGACTGAGATTCAGGTGACAGGGACGTCACAGTCACAGGACGGGGCGGGGTCTGCGTGTCTGTCACTCAGTCTCTGCCTCCAGTCTCTGCGTGTGACTGAGATTCAGGTGACAGGGACGTCACAGTCACAGGACGGGGCGGGGTCTGCGTGTCTGTCACTCAGTCCTCTGCCTCCCAGTCTCTGCGTGTGACTGAGATTCAGGTGACAGGGACGTCACAGTCACAGGACGGGGCGGGGTCTGCGTGTCTGTCACTCAGTCTCTGCCTCCCAGTCTCTGCGTGTGACTGAGATTCAGGTGACAGGGACGTCACAGTCACAGGACGGGGCGGGGTCTGCTGTCTGTCACCAGTCTCTGCCTCCCAGTCTCTGCGTGTGACTGAGATTCAGGTGACAGGGACGTCACAGTCACAGGACGGGGCGGGGTCTGCGTGTCTGTCACTCAGTCTCTGCCTCCCAGTCTCTGGCGTGTGACTGAGGATTCAGGTGACAGGGACGTCACAGTCACAGGACGGGGCGGGGTCTGCGTGTCTGTCACTCAGTCTCTGCCTCCCAGTCTCTGCGTGTGACTGAGATTCAGGTGACAGGGACGTCACAGTCACAGGACGGGGCGGGGTCTGCGTGTCTGTCACTCAGTCTCTGCCTCCCAGTCTCTGCGTGTGACTGAGATTCAGGTGACAGGGACGTCACAGTCACAGGACGGGGCGGGGTCTGCGTGTCTGTCACTCAGTCTCTGCCTCCCAGTCTCTGCGTGTGACTGAGATTCAGGTGACAGGGACGTCACAGTCACAGGACGGGGCGGGGTCTGTGTGTCTGTCACTCAGTCTCTGCCTCCCAGTCTCTGCGTGTGACTGAGATTCAGGTGACAGGGACGTCACAGTCACAGGACGGGGCGGGGTCTGCGTGTCTGTCACTCAGTCTCTGCCTCCCAGTCTCTGCGTGTGACA